>NC_066544.1:17350152-17460152 GCF_024679095.1 Eriocheir sinensis
TCCACCGCGTTGAACTCACTCACTCTCTCTCTCTCTCTCTCTCTCTCTCTCTCTCTCTCTCTCTCTCTCTCTCTGGTGGCAATCTTCGTTTTTTCTCCTTGTTTCGTATTTTTCTATCTCTCTTTCTTTTTTCTTTTGCGGTTCTTTTCCTACTTGTTGACTCTCCTTCTTCCTCGCCTCCACTAATGTCTTCTTTGCACTCTATGTCTTGTTTTTACTTCCCTCTTCGTTTCACTCTATATCTTCGTTTCCTCGCTAACTTCGTATGTCCTGTTCTTTCTCCTCTCCTCTTTGCACTCTTAAAGTCTTCTTCCGTCTTCCCTCGCTCGATTCGTTTGTCTCTCAGCGGCAGAAGACAACGAGAGGAGCAGTGAAAGTGGAGTGCTTGTAAGGAGGAAGGTAGATCCGCTCCCTCGCGAGTCCCACCACACAATGAACTGCTGGTCGGGTTGAGGCAGCAGCTCGGCCGGCGTGCCCACAACCTTAGCCCTTACACCGGCCTCAACGTCCTCGTAACATCATCCCCCCAGCTCCCCGATAGCCCCCTCCTCCTTGCCTGATCGTCTCTCTCTCCCTCTCCCTCCCTCTCTATGTCCGTCGCCTGATCGCTCGTTCCTTTCATGCTCTTTCATTCTCGTCGCGTTCTGATACTTGCGGAGAATATCTTAGTCCTCATTCCCCGATCCCTTCTACTACTACTACTACTACTACTACTACTACCACTACTACTACTACTACTACTACTACTACTACCACTACTACTACTACTACTACTACTACTACTACTACTACTACTACTACTACTACTACTACTACTACTACTACTACTACTACATATTTATATATTTATCTGTTTTTTTCTTATATATTGATTTGATGACTTTAATTTCTCTTCTATTTTTTTATAACTAGAAAAGATTACTGATACTACTTATACTACTACTACTACTACTACTACTACTACTACTACTACTACTACTACTACTACTACTACTACTACTACTACTACTACTACTACTACTACCCATTTCCAAGCCTCTCTCCTTTCTTGCTGTCTTTCTTTCTTTCTTTTTTTCTTTCTTTTTCTTTGTCATATATTTTTTCTCTGTCTGGTTCTCTCTCTTCACTTCCACCCCATCTTCCTTCCGCTACCTCCCTATCTTCTGCTGCTGCATCGTCCTCTTCCTCCTCCTCCTCCTCCTCTTCCCTCGCTCGCAATGCACCTCCGTCTTCCTCCCTCCCGTTCTTCCGCTTCCTCATCCTTGTTGCTCATCCTCAGCTTCCGCGGGCATCCCCTCTTCCTCCTCATCCCCTCTCCCTCATCCTCCACACCTCACACTATCTACTTCCTCCTCCTTACCCTTGTTTTTGTGTTATTTTGTCACTCTCCGGTATCATCCTCAACCTCCTTCTTGGTCATTTTCCTTCTTCGTTTTTTTTTCTTCTTTGCTTCCTGTTCCTCTGTTTTCCTGTTTTCTTTTTTTTTCCGTTTTCTTCTTGTGTGTATATTTTTCCTCTTTCCGGTATCATCCTCAACCTCCTTCTTGGTCATTTTCCTTCTTCGTTTTTTTTTTCTTCTTTGCTTCCTGTTCCTCTGTTTTCCTGTTTTCTTTTTTTTCCGTTTTCTTCTCTTCCTTCCTCTTCTTGTGTGTATATTTTTCCTCTTTCCGGTATCATCCTCAACCTCCTTCTCGGTCATTTTGCTTCTTCGTTTTTTTTTCTTCTTTGCTTCCTGTTCCTCTGTTTTCCTGTTTTCTTTTTTACTGTTTTCTTCTCTTCCTTCCTCTTCTTTTGTCTACTTTCTTCTTTGCTTCCTGTTTCTCCGTTTTTTTCCTCCTGTTCTCTTCTCGTATTCTTTTTTCTCTTCTGTCCTTTTCTTTCGTCTATATTCATTTTCTTTCTGGTTCATTCTCAGCTTCCTTCTTTTTCTTTCTTCTCTTTTTTTCTTTGCTTCCTGTTTTTCTGTTTTCTTTCTCTCTCCTTTTCACGTTCCTCCTCACCTCTCCTCTCTTCTCCTCTGCTTTCTATTCCTATAAATTTTCCTTTCCTCTCGTCTTCTCTTCAACCGTCAGTATTACTACTACTACTACTACTACTACTACTGCTACTACTACTACAATTACTACAACTACTATTCTTATCCTTATCATTATTATCATCACTATCATAATTACTTTATTATTATCATTATTATTATCATTACAACATCTATCACAGTGCATACGGGGTCACTTCCCTTCACACCCCCCTTTATACAGCTACGCAACCCACACTCCCTCCTCCAGACAGTTGATATATGCCTCAGCCGATCCCTCGCAACGCCCCGGCAATATTGAGCAGCCTTACCCGCGTCACACAGGGATATATGATAGCCACTCTTGGGTATATGCGTATAGAGTACCGAGTTATCGAACCTATGCCCCCCTCTCTCTCTCTCTGTCTCTGTCACTCTCTCTCTCTCTCTCTCTCTCTCTCTCTCTCTCTCTCTCTCTCTCTCTCTCTCTCTCTCTCTCTCTCTCTCTCTCTCTCTCTCTCTCTCTCTCATATTACGTCTCGATATTTTTTTTTCAGTTTTCTTCGTCTTTTCTCTCTTATTTTTTACTGTTCATATTGATTTTGTAGTTAACCTTATTTATATTACTCCCTCTCCCTCTCTATCTATTTATCTATATATCTATCTCTAGCTCTCTACTCTATTCAACTCTCTTCCACTCTCTTCTCTTCTATCCTTTCCACCTAGTCAGGACCATAGGATCTGTGTGGTTTGAATATCTATGTAAATCTCTCTAAATGTCTATCTCAGTCTCCCCGATAGTCTTATTTTTTTTCCCGCCTAAGACATAGTTCAGGGGTCACGTGAGATGTAACTCCTTCCTGCCTGAACGAGTTTGGGCGTTTTTTTTCCCCCTGCTATCTGCGTGTGTCTATAAATATTTCCTTCCTTCCTGTGTGTGTGTGTGTGTCTTTACCTAGTTTTTTACCTAGCTGTAATTTCACAGGGCCTGGGTTTACGCTCGTGTGGTCCCGTCTCCGTATCTATAATTATCCAACTTTTCCTTGAAGCTCTGCACACTCTTCGCCGATACTATTTATTCACTTAGTCTGTTCCAAACCTCTATATTTCTTTGTGGGAAGCTATATTTCTTTATGTCTCTTGAGCATTTTCCCTTCCTCAACTTTTTACTATTTTTATTATGTGTGTGTGTGTGTGTGTGTGTGTGTGTGTGTGTGTGTGTGTGTGTGTTGCGTCGCGCGGTGTAGCCTATGCGTGTAGTTCCGGAGTATACACAAAGGTTTCCTGCTTCCGAAGTCACTGGTGCACCCTCGCGTCCTTGGTTTGTCCTGATAAGCGCCTGTCAAAAGATCATCCGCACTTAGAACTTGATTTCCACTACTACTACTACTACTACTACTACTACTACCCACTTCCACGCCTCTCTCCTTTCTTACTGTCCTTCTTTCTTTCTTTCTTTCTCTTTTTGTCATATATTTTTTCTCTCTGTATCGTTCTCTTTTTTCACTTCCACCCCTTCTTTCTTCCTCTGCCTCCCTATCTACTACTACTACTACTACTACTACTACTACTACTACTACTACTACTACTACTACTACTACTACCAACTGTCAACTGTCTAAAGAAGTGGAGGTTGCGTATTGGTATCTGAACGGGTGCGAGCGTTGTGTGAAGGGAAGGGAAGTGAAGGAAGTGTCTCCGTGTGCTCTCGGACAGAAGTTGTAATGGTAATGATGTCAGTGAGTGAGTCAGTGAGTGCTGTGATGATCTCGTAATGCAACAACTACTTCCTCGTTCTCCCCTTAATACGATATGCAGCAGTGTGGGTAGAGTCGGGGGCAGACGCTGCAGCTGGGCGTGCATGACCTTAGTGCTAATCTCCGTCACATTACCTTTTTGAGTCTATGCAGAGTCTGTGGAGGGAAGGAACACTAAAGCTGCGCGTGGCCTCAGTTCTAATCTCCGTCACATTACGAGTAACCTTCTGAGTCTGTGCAGAGTCTATGGAGGGAAGGAACACTAAAGATGCGCGTGGCCTCAGTTCTAATCTCCGTCACATTACGAGTAGCCTTCTGAGTCTATGCAGAGTCTATGGAGGGAAGGAACACATTACCTCGACGATAATATTCATTCACTAAAGCTGCGCGTGGCCTCAGTTCTAATCTCCGTCACATTACGAGTAGCCTTCTGAGTCTATGCAGAGTCTATGGAGGGAAGGAACACATTACCTCGACGATAATTTTCATACACTAAAGCTGTGTATGGCCTCGGTGTTCATCTCCGTCACATTGCCCCTTAATCGTATGGAGGGTAATAATAACCTCTTGACATTCTTAACATATAATTATAAATACCTTAAAACAATTGTGCTCTGTATACGATAAGTGAGTGTGAGTGCGATAATGTGCCAACTTTCTTATATTTATTTAGGGAGTTAGCCACACGTGAAGTCAGCATGCAGCACAGTAGTCGGCATGTCAGAATAGCGGGGCACATGTCTAGTCAGCACTCAGTATGTCAGTGTAGGGAACCAGCCATGCGTTTAGTCAAGTCAGCACTCAGCAGTCAGTAGAGTCAGCAGTTGCCTGGAAGAGTTGCGCTGAGTAGTGGTGATTGGTACCGGAAGTCAGCCATGTATGTAGTCAGCAGTCAGCAATGTAGGGAGTCAGGACGTAATTAGAAGTCAGCAGTGTAGGAAATCAGTCAGTAGTCAGCAATCAGCAGTCAGCAGTATAGAGATTCATCCATTAGTCCTTAGTCAGCAGTACAGTCAGCAGTCAGCAGTCGTTGTATCTGTAAGTATGTAGTTGTGTGGATAGGTCAGCATAGGGAGACAGCGATGTATATAGTCAGCACTCAGCAGTGTAGAGATGCATCCAGTATTGTAGTCGTCGTTCAGCAGTCGTTGTGGGTGTAGGTCTGGAAGAAGCCGGCGCAGGCGGTGCAGGCGGCGGTGCTTTGGTAGTTGGGTTGGTCGTCGTCGGGGTCCGTGCGGTGCCAGATGACGAGGGGGCCGCGACCGACGGTGGTGAGCGGTGACTGTGACCGAGGAGAGGAGAGTGAGAAAAGAATAAAGGAAGGAAGGAAGGAAGGAAATATAGAGAGAAGGAAAGGAAGGAAGGAAGGAAGAAGGAAAAAAGAAAGGAAGGAAGAAGAAAAGGGAGGAAGAAAGAAAGGAAGGAAGGAAGGAAGGAAGGATGAAAGGATGGAAGGAAAGAAGGAAGGAAGGAAATAAATATAGAGAGAAGGAAAGGAATGAAAGAAGGAAGAAGGAAAAAAGAAAGAAAGAGAAAGAAAGAAAGAAAGAAAAAAGAAGGAAGAAAAGTAAGGAAGAGAAAGAGAAAAAGACAAGGGAAGGAAGAAAGGAAAGAAAGAAAGGTAAAAGGAAGGAAAGAGAGAAAGAAAGAAAGAAAGAGAAAAAGACAAGGGAAGGAAGAAAGGAAAGAAAGAAAGGTAAAAGGAAGGAAAAAGAGAAAGAAAGAAAGAAAGAGAAAAAGACAAGGGAAGGAAGAAAGGCAAGAAAGAAAGGTAAAAGGAAGGAAAAAGAGAAAGAAAGAAAGAAAGAGAAAAAGACAAAGGAAGGAAGAAAGGAAAGAAAGAAAGGTAAAAGGAAGGAAAGAGAGAAAGAAAGAAAGAAAGAGAAAAAGAGAAAGGAAGAGAGTGGAAAGATACACTACACAGACCAGTTTTTAGACAGAAGGGACACTTTTACCGCATACTATATTTGTAGGAGCGGCGCCATCAGTCTTTTTTTTCTCCTCTTTTTTTCACCCCTTGAGCTGCCGCCTTTCCTATAAACAATAACCCGCTTATGACCTCCCATCTCTACATAGGGACTCCAAAACATCATGTAACCAAAAATATAACGAAAATGAACACTCGCTTTTAGATACAAGTGATATGTATATACAACCAGTTTAGGTCCCTTAAGAATATGGGAAAGAGGAGAAAAAAGGTTGAACTGAAGCCCAGGAAGAGAAGAGAAAACATTAACTGAGAAAGAGAAAGAGAGGACCGTGATTTGAGACTTGGAAAAATAAGAAAAAAAGATACATGAATTGAATCAGAGAAAGAGTTAACTAGACGTAAGGGACTCAGCAATTAGTGATCAAAAAGCACTATTGAATCTTATGATATCTGATGCTAGGAAGATCTAATGGCTCTGTGTAAATATAAGGTTTGGTATTTTATGGACCCCTAACTAACAATCCCATGTAAGATTGTCGTTTTGTCTATACGTAGGGGACCCAAAATATCAGTTACTCAAAATATGATTAACCTATCGAGACCTGGTATGTTGCGTAAATCTAGTTGCACGGGGTAAATACAGGAGTGGATATTCTATAGGGCCTCAAAGCATAGGTACAGAAGAAGGGTCACACTACCACCAGGGTCATAAAACTACCTCTGGAAATGCCCAAAACTCCTACGAAAGCCTTGTTGAAATGTAGCTACTCCCGTGTAAGGCTCGCACAAGACTAGAACTGGGACTAGACGCGGAACACACCCCGGCCGTAACAGAGCCAAGGCAGGCGATGAAACTTTAGAACACTAGTGATTGCCTGACTGACGTGACCGAGAGAGAGGAGAGTCACAGGCCATTCTTTTTATCATCTCCTTAATTTGATTTGATTGACTCTCTTTAAAACTGATATAGATAGACAGATAGATAGATTTCGAGGGTGCAGAGAAAAAATGAGGGAACAAAATGGCCTGCAATAGCGCTGTTCCCTCAAATTGTTTTAGTGGAAGAAATCAAAATGGAAAGGTTAGAGTCATTAGAAGAGGTGTCTTGATACTTCCCTCTAGAAATGAAGATAATTATAATGAAAAAATGAAGATACTAGTGAATGAGGAATGAGTTTAGGGCGTGGAGATTAATATTACACTGGCCACCGCCACCACCACCGCGAGTGAAAGGGAAGGCGATGTAGGTTATGCTAACAAAACAAGGTTGGCCGGATAACTTTTTCTCCCTAGTTGAATAAATTTAGCAGGTCAGATCAGTTAAGGAGTTCGATCCCACAACGAAGATTGGATAACTAAGTGAAGGTTGTGTGTGTGTGTGTGTGTGTGTGTGTGTGTGTGTGCGTGGGAGTTTTTCCGGCCCAGGAGGAAGTTCACTCAGGCACGCATAAGGTCAGAGGTCAAACTGTATAGGCTCCCAGCGCTTCACTTCCTGACTAACCCAACACCGTGACCTAGCTGCTTCGTGCTTCAATACAAGTGCAAGTGTGACCCTGTGTCCTATATAGATGCCTTCACCTGTGTCACCTGTGTTTTGGGGGTCATCTAACGTAACAGGGCAGAAAAAAGCGATGCATGTGTTATTGAACGTCTTCGAACTCCACAGGGTCATACTTAGATTGGTATTGTCAGATGCTCCCATGCACTCCTCACACCAACTATTCCCAAAGGCCAAAAAGGAGGTTAATCGAGTTCTAATGAGTGTTCTTTTAGGTTCACGGTACAGAAGAAGGCTCAGACTACCACCAGGGTCATAAAAGTACACCTGGAAAGGCCCTAAACTCCCACGAAAGACTAGTAAATTACGTGTTCTTAGGCGCAGAAATGTTTAAAAGTATGGCCCTTAGATTCCTTCCTCAGTACCCTCAGCGTTTTCATAACATAAGAGGCTAGAAAGAGCGATGCATGTGTTATTGTGTACGTCTTCGAACTCTGCAGGGTCATACTTAGATTCCTTCCTCGGTACCCTCAGCGTCTCCAGGATATAACAGAGCAGAGAAAAGTGATGCATGTGTTATTGTATATATCATCGAACAGGGTCATATTTAGATTCCTTCCTCGGTACCCTCAGCGTCTCCAGGATATAACAGCGCAGGAAAAAGTGATGCATGTGTTATTGTATATATCTTCGAACAGGGTCATATTTAGATTCCTTCCTCGGTACCCTCAGCGTCTCCAGGATATAACAAGGCATAAAAAAATTGTGTATGTGTTATTATGCGTCTTCGAACTCTACAGGGTCATATTTAGATTCCTTCCTCGGTACCCTCGGCGTCTTCATAATATAAGAGGCTTGAGGAAGTGATGCATGTGTTAATATACGTCTTCGAACTCTACAGGGTCATTTTTAGATTCCTTCCTCGGTATCCTCGGCGTCTTCATAGTATAAGAGGCTTGAGGAAGTGATGCATGTGTTATTATACGTCTTCGAACTCTACAGGGTCATTTTTAGATTCCTTCCTCGGTATCCTCGGCGTCTTCATAGTATAAGAGGCTTGAGGAAGTGATGCATGTGTTATTATACGTCTTCGAACTCTACAGGGTCATTTTTAGATTCCTTCCTCGGTACCCTCAGTGTTTTCACTGCATAACACGACAGAAAAAAAGAGATGTATGTGTTATTATATGTCTTTAAACTCTGCACCACCACTACCTAACCTAACCTAACCTAACCTAACCTAACCTAACCTACCACCACCACCTGACAGCTCATAGCCATTCCTGATAACCTATAGGATCCGTGTTCTCAGGCGTTTTGGGCTCCCACAACCGCTGTTCCCAAGGCCACCAAGGATATGAGTCGGGTTCTCATGAGTGCTTTTCTCGTTCATGGTGCAGAAGAAGCCGCATTACACTATCAGAAGGCTCATAACACTACCCATGGGAATACTAACACAGCTCAGACGCTTTCGGCTCTTATAACCACTATTTCCCAAGACCACAAAGGAGATTAGTCGGGTTTTCATGAGTGGTTTTCTCGTTCATGGTGCAAAAGCCTTGTCAAACTATCACTAGACTCATAAAACTACTCGTGGACATACTACACAACACAACCTCTACGTAAGCCTTGTCAAATTCTCACTATAGGCTCACAAAACTACCCATGGACATACCAACACAACCTCTACGAAAGCCTTATCAAATGTATGTTATTGGCAGCACGTATGCTACCTAATACTAATGTGGACAAGTCTTTGTATACCACCACCACCACCACAACAACAACAACACCGCCACCACCACCGCCACTATCACCACCGCCACGGGTAATGGTCAGGCGATTTGCATAGTCACTTCTTTACCTTCAACTCAAGGCCATGTCGCGTACCTGTATCCAACCTGCGCCAATATCTACCTGTCTGACTGCCTGTGTCTATCCGTCTATCTATCTACTTTTCTGTGTTTGTATGTATATGATAATAATAATAATAATAATAATAATAATAATAATAATAATAATAATAATAATAATAATAATAATAATAGAAATAATAATAATAATAATAATAAATGGCTTCCTTTGTCCTGGCAGCCATTAGGATGGAAATTATATGTATTTATGTATGTATGTATGTATGTATGTATGTTTGTCTGTCTGTCTTTCTATATTTATCTTTCTATCTATCTCTCTGTCTATATGTCTACTAGTCAGTCAGTCAGTCAATCAGTCAGTCAGTCAGTCAGTCAGTTAGTCAGTCAGTTAGGTAGTGATGATGGTGGTAGTTGTGTGATGAAAGTGGTGGTGATGGTGGTGGTGGTGGTGGTGATGGTGATGATGGTGATACTGAAGGGGTGGTGGTGGTTATGGTGATCAGTCAGTCATCAGTCAGTCAGTCAGTCAGTCAGTAAACCAGTCAGTCAGTCAGTCAGTCAGTCAGCCAGTTAATCAGTCACTTGTCAGCCAGTCACAATCAGTCAGTCAGTCAGTCAGTCAGCCAGTCTTCATTAAACTGAACATTTTTTTCTTCGTCTCCTCCACGTCCTCAATTATTTTTTTTCCCTCCCTGACCTTGCTTCCCTCTCTCTCGCCTTCTCGCTCGCTCTCTCTCTATCTCTCTCTCTCTCTCTCACACTTCCTCTTCCTCCCCCTCCCCTCCTCTCCCCCCTCCTCCTCTTCCTCCTCCTCCTCCCTCTCTTACCTCACTTCCTGTCTCTTAAGGTGCAAGGGAAGATTGGAGGAACTATACTTGTACTGTACCTGTTTTCGCTGTGCATACCAAAGACCTACTTGCATTCTTTGTTTGCTTGTTTTTTCGTTTGTTTTGGTGATTTCTTTGTTTTCTTTGTCCTCCTCTCTCTCTCTCTCTCTCTCTCTCTCTCTCTCTCTCTCTCTCTCTCTCTCTCTCTCTCTTTTCCTTCATTTCTTCTTCCGTTTGTTTGTTTTCGTTCAGTAAGTCAATCAGTCAATCAGTCTGTCGGTCAGTCAGTCCATTGTCTCATTTCCCATTACAAAAAGAACCTTCCTGACCTTTATCATGGCCAGCGAGGCGAAGGGGGCGAAGTTGAGTCAGTAAGTCAGTAAGTCAGTCTATCAGTCAGTCAGTCAATTAGTCAATCATTCAGTCAGTTAGTCAGTCAGTCCCTTGTCTCATTTCCCATTACAAAGAAAACCCTCCTGACCTTTATCCTGGCCAGCGAGGCGAAGGGGGCGAAGTTTGTGTCGAGCTGGCAGTAGAGGGCGAGCGTGGCGAGGGGGTTGTTGAAGTTGGCGGCGGAGCGACCCACGGGCAGGCGGTACAGGTCATTGGGGCAGCGGATGAAGGAAGGGCCGGCCGTGCGCAGGGTGGTGGTGCATTTGTTCTGGGGGGAGAGGAAGACGAAGGCAAGGGTTCATAGTCACTTAGTAGGATATATTACTCGGCTATGAAGGAGTGGGGAGGATATACCAGCAATAAGTGTAAATAAAATCCATGCACACAAAAAACAGGGAGATAATTACACAATCTTTTGTCCATTCTCTTGGCACATACACACGCACGCACACACCTAGATAATAGCGTCTTGGGTATTGCTGTTTCGTTTTTTGCCTTCAGACTAAAGCACAAGACCTTTCCGAGAGGCGCCAGGCATCGCAGAGTGAAGGACTGCACATGACCGTTCTTCCTGCCTCCCTACATCCATACACTTCAGTCCTGTCTTCCTTCCTTCCTGGCCCACGTAATAATAGGCTATCGGACATGTTTATCCCTCCATGCCCCGCCCATCGTCATCTCCCCTTACAGACAGACACACACACACAGAACTGATGGAGTGATGCCTTTTGCTCTCATTTTCTGCCTTAAACTTCAATACGAGGTCTTTCCTAGGGGCGACAGGCAATGCAGAGTGAAAGATAGCACAGCAGCCTTCCTTCATCCCTCACACTTAGTCCTACATCACTCACTGCTTCCTTTCTGACCCACGTAATTAGGGAAGTCATTGTATACGGACATCTTTATCTCTCCCTTCCCTTCACTCACTCAGTCGTCGGTATAGCCCGTGTGTGTGTGTGTGTGTGTGTGTGTGTGTTCGTCCTTGACACGCCCCTCCCCGTTTTTCCCCTTCCCACTAACTTTTCCTACTCTCTCTCTCTCTCTCTCTCTCTCTCTCTCTCTCTCTCTCTGGTCAGGATGCCATGGAAAGCCTCTGTCTCTGCCTATCTATAGCCAATGAGGGGGAGAGGAGGCGGTCATGTGCATGGGTGGTTGTGTAAAGGCAGCGGCGGTGTGGCTCAGAATCTAATGACTGTGTGCATGCTTGAACTTCGATCGCCAACTGTCACCTGATGTATCGCTTATCAAAACCTTTCCTGGAGCTACTACGACTATTTTACAATTACACAGAGAAAATTATCCGGGTTTTAAGAACATAAGAACGTTGGAATCTGCAAGAGGCCGGTAGGCCTATACAAGGCAGCTCCTTTAACCCTAAGCTCCCGTGTATCTAACCCCACCTAATATCGCTGTCCATGAATTTATCTAATCTATTTTTGAATGTGACAATTGTATTGGCACTCATCACATGACTGCTAAGCCTATTCCACTCATCCACAACCCTGTTAGTAAACCAATTTTTGCCTATGTCCCTGTTGAATCTGAATTTATCCAGTTTAAACCCATTACTTCGTGTCCTACCCGGTTCTCTTACCAACAAAACCTTATGAATATCTCCCTTATTAAAGCCCTTCATCCATTTATAAACCTCGATCATGTCTCCACGCACCCTTCGCCTTTCTAGAGAATGCAAGTTTAACTGTTTGAGCCTTTCCTCGTATGGCAAGTTTCTCAACCCCTGAATCATCTTAGTCATCCTCCTCTGCACTGATTCTAACATTTTGATATCCATTCTATAGTAAGGTGACCAGAACTGAACCTCATAGTCAAGATGAGGTCTAACTAATGCTAAATATAGTTTTAGGAAGACTTCGGCGCTTCTGTTGCTTACGCTCCTTGAAATAAATCCCAGTACCCTATTTGCTCGATTTCTAGCTTGAATGCATTGTGCCCTTGGACGGAGATCAGAGCTCACTAAGACCCCTAAATCTCTCTCGCACCCAGACCTGCTTATGAGAGTGTCATTTAAACAACAGTTGTGAGAGGGGTTGTTCCTACGTACACTCAGAATACTGCACTTCCCTACATTGAACTCCATCTGCCATTTATCCGCCCAGTCACACGATCTGTTTAGTTCATCCTGGAGAATACTAGCGTCCTGATCCGACTCAATTACTCTACCGATCTTGGTATCAACTGCAAACTTACTTACATCACTACTAACTCCTGTATCTATGTCACTGATATAAATAATAAACAAAAGTGGACCTAATACCGAACCTTGTGGGACCCCACTCGTAACACATCCCCAGTCAGATCTTTGCTTCCTATTGCTAAGCCACGCCTTGACCCAGTACAAAACTTTACCCTCTACTCCGTGAGCCTGTAATTTAAGCAACAGTCGTTGGTGAGGAACTTTGTCAAACGCTTTACTAAAATCAAGGTAAATTACATCATAATTTTCATCTCTGTCTACCGCCTCAAATACTTTATTGTAGAAGGACAAAAGATTGGTGAGGCATGACCTACCTTTCGTGAACCCATGCTGCGAGTCGTGAATTAAGCTGTGTTTCTCAAGATGCTCCCGAATGTTCCTGGCTATTATGGACTCCAGCATCTTGCCTATAACCGATGTTAAGCTAATTGGGCGATAGTTTGAAGCAGCTGACCTGTCCCCCTTTTTGAAAATCGGCGTCACATTAGCTACTTTACATAGGCTGGGCACATAACCAGTATTTACCGACATCTTAAAGATGTCGGTTAGTGGGTCACTGAGTACATCACCTACTTCCTTTAACACCCTCGGAAATATCCCGTCAGGACCTGGCGACTTATTCTTCTTAAGCTTATCTATCTCATCCTGAACTATTTGCCTGGTAATGATTATATCCCTCAATTTATCGCCATCCCCGCCCTCGTACACCTGAACCCTTTCCGGAATAGTCGTTCGATCCTCTTGTGTGAATACTGAAAGGGAGTAGTCGTTCAACAATGTGCCCATATTTTCGTAATTCCGATCTAAAATTTCTATTGGCAGTGTCTATCCATGTCTCAGTGATCGCTATTATATCAAAATTTTCTGAACAAGCTTCACCTCTTAGTAAGTCTATTTTGGCTCCTGCTGTTAGTATAGAAGATTCTTAGCCCGCCCTCTGTTACTCCCCTATAATTACTTCTAAGTTGCCTGGTTGTATTATGAGTTAGATGTCCTCTCTCATTACTCCTCCCCCCCTCGCCTATACTAAAAAATCCCTCAGGGTACTAAGTGCTCGCTCAAGGGAGTCTGAGAGAGCCTCAACACCCTTGAACGTCAAGTGTATCCCGTCACGGGCGTAGAGGGCGTCGTTGCCAAAGAAGAGGTCCCAATTGTCGACGAACAATGGGTGTTTTTCCCGTTCGTGGTGCAGAAATCGTGTTAAAACTATCAATGGGATCACAAAAGAGTCCATGAAAATCCCTGCAACTTATACGAGAGGCTTTTCAAACGGGCGAACTGAGGCACCACCGAGATGTTTAGAAATACTGACTTAATTAAGGATTCTGAAGCTTCTGACATCAACAACCTTGATTGGAACCTTACAAAACCTTTATTTGAACTTCGCCCAACCGTCTCTTGATGCAGCACTTATTAATACCTTTCCTGGACCGACTGAGTTGAAGGATTCTGAACCCGCTTGACGGTAGTAAGAAGTGGGCGTGACTCGCGCCGCCTGGTATTGAAGTTCTTTGTTTATGAAGGAATGGCGAGGCAGTGAGTAGTCTTTCGCGACCAGTCCTCTGAAAACTCTGGGCATTTATTCTCAAACACTTCGGGGATTTTTTTTTTTTTTTACAACAAAGGAGACAGCTCAAGGCCACACACACAAAAAAGAAAACAATAATAAAAAAAAAGCCCGCTACTCGCTGCTCCCAAAAAAAGAATCAAAAGAGGTGGCCGAAAGAAAGGTCAATTTCGGGAGGAGAGGTGTCCTGATACCCTCCTTTTGAAAGAGTTCAAGTCGTAGGCAGGAGGAAATACAGATGAAGGAAGATTGTTCCAGAGTTTACTCACACACACATTCGGTAAGGCTTTCGTAGAGGTTGTGGGTATTTCCATGGGTAGTTTTGTGAATAATGATGATAATAATAAGAAGAAAGAGGGGAAGTAGAAAAGACATAGGAAAAGACGGACGGAAATTCCACATGAAGAAACTTGGATACAGAGTAATAAAGGCTGTGACTAACTAGCCTACATGCACACACTTGCGCTTGACTCAGAGAAGGCGACGCTAAGAGGTGAAGAGCGTCATGCATAACACATGAGGAACAGGAGCAACACACACACACACACACATGCAGGCAATACACACACGCATGACGCACAAATAACATGTCGCAAGAGAATTTAGTCACACCCAAAGACTAAAACAAGAACGAAAACATCAGTTGAGTGCAACAACAACAACAACAACAACAACAACAAAAGCATATCCAAACCCAAGGACAACTTACGAGGAAAAGTAGGCTATTAATAAAGAAGAGAGACATGCCTTTACACACACATGAATAGTTTGAAGCCGCAAAAGAAATATATATGTGATAATGAAGAAGTGGGAATACATACACACACAAATAAAAGAATAGTTTGAACCGGGAAAAAAAAACAAATATATATATAAAAGAAAGGAGTGATGATTTATTAAAGGGAAAGACTAAGGATAATAGACCATCGAAGTTGAACAGCAGCGATCTACATATATCCAGAAAAAGAGAAGATTATCAAACGAAGCAGGAAGATAATTATATAAAGAAGAAAGTATACACACACTAGACACACGGCACAGTGAGAAGGAGGGAAGGAAAGAAGAAAAAGAAAAGAAAAGGAAAGGAGAGGAAGGAATATAGAAGTCGAAAGAATGAAAGAAATTATTGTTTATTTCATTTATCTATCTATCTATCTATCTACCTGTCTGTCTGTCTGTCTGTCTATCTATCTGTCTATCTCTCCATCTTTACCTATCCTTCTCTCTCTCTCTCTCTCTCTCTCTCTCTCTCTCTCTCTCTCTCTCTCTCTCTCTCTCTCTCTCTCTCTCTCTCTCTCTCCCTCACCTTCTCCTTCCTGAAGCAGATGCCGTAGTCGAGGCCGGCCAGGTAGAAGCCGCCGTAGTTAAAACTCTGCACCACGCCGCTGTTCCCCGTCAGATACTGCCCGCAGCCCCCCGGAACTGGCACGGAGAGGGGAGGGAGATACAGTCAGCCACATTGCGACACTCAGTTCATGGTAGTGTGTGTGTGTGTGTGTGTGTGTGTGTGTGAGAGAGAGAGAGAGAGAGAGAGAGAGAGAGAGAGAGAGAGGGGGGCGTGCGTATTCAGTTTTGTTCTCCTTAACGGCTCTCTGATGACGTGGGGGTGAGGCTTTCACTCGATTTCACACACACACACACACACACACACACACACACACACACACACACACACACACACACACAGGTCACGTCTGAACATCTGCATAAGGCGTGTAAGGAAGTAAGGCCTTGCAATGGGTTATAAATAGACACATCAATGATCGCCAACTGTCTCGTTCCAGCGGCTCCGTTTTTGGTACTAAGGTGTCAGACTAGGTACCAACTTTCCAACACGTGGAAAGGAGCAGCGAGTAGCGGGCTTTTTTTTTTTTTTTTTTTTTCGTGTGTGTGTGCCCTTGAGCTGCCTCCTTTGTTGTAAAAAAAAAAAAAAATCCCCGGCCGTTTCTTAAGCCTGCGACCTGACTGACCTCCGACTGACCTCCGGCAAGCACGAAAAATCCAGTGTAGTTATCATTTAAGAGCAAGAAGACGTTATCCTAAAGAAATATGTGTCCTCCCCAACTCATGTATTCCCCGCTAGTCTCCTTGGTCCATATTATCAAACTATTCAAAATCTAAGTTCATCTATTTCAACAGAAATTGTCTATAGGGGTTTCCATTTGCGGTTTCTTGACCCTTGTGGTAGTTTTGGAAGGCTTCTGCGCAATGAAAGGGAAAAACACCCATGACAACACGACGGAGCTCCTGAGACCTTCATAAACGGTCGTAACAAAAGTTTGAAACGTTTGATACTACGAGTCAAGGCTTAACCTGTGACCCGCGGCATTTTGACATTCAGCGAGTGCAAAAACACAGAGAAAGTTATCCTTTAAGAGCAAGAAAAACGTTAGAGGAAAGAAATTAATGCGTTTTAGGCCTTGCACGTCCTCCCCAACGTAAGTATTCTCCTCTCGTCTCCTAAACTGCAAACCACGACATTCTGACTGCAGCAAGCACAGAAAACCCGAGGAAGTTATCGGTTAAGAGTAAAAAAACGTTATACACAAGAAGCCGAAGGGCATAGTAAAGAGGAGAGTGGAGGAAGGGGTCCCGGAGAAGCGTTGTATGAAACCAAAGTTACATGGCGACTGTGATCATTGTTTTCTCGAGGGACAGACGCGCAAAATTTAATAAACATTTCGTCGCCCAAGCTTTCGGAGGAGTTGTGGGTCTTACCAGGGGTAGTTTTTGACCCTGGTGGGAGTTTGACAAGGCTTCTGTGCCATGGATTCTAAAAAACACTTACGAGAACGCGTTTTACCTAATTTTGGGGCATTTAGAGCTATGGGTGTAAGTCGGTAGTGTCAAAGATGAGAGAACTTAAAGCCAGAGTCGGTGTATGAGTCTTGGGTGTCCTTGAAGTTTAGCATTTTGTGGAGCTCCTCTAATGATCCGAGCACCAATGATATCAGACCAAAGGCTGAGGTGGGTTTCTCAGACGCTTCCGCCTCTCACATCGAATCTTTGCATTGGCCGAAAATGAGATTAATCGGGTTCTCATCAGTGTTTTTTTCGCGTTCATTGTACAGACGCTTTGCCAAACTACCACCAGGGGCAGTTTTGGGAGCAGCGAGTAGCGGGCTTTTTTTTTTATTATTGTTTTCTTTTTTTGTGTGCCCTTGAGCTGTCTCCTTTGTTGTAAAAAAGAGAAGAAAAAAACCCCACTAACCATGAGAATGCCACCATGCACCCACAAGTCCTACGAAAACCTTGTTAAATGTGTGAGTGCTTGGACGCCACCATGCAGTCATACATTAACCGTGGAAATGTCACACGCAGAACTCCCACGAAAGCCTTGTCATATGTGTGTGTGTGTGCTTGGAAGCCGAAATGTTCAAGAATATGGGCGTAAAGGTTCCGGCTCATATTACTTAACTATGGAAATAACACACCCAGGACTCCCACGAAAGTCTTGTCATATGTGTGTGTGTGCTTGGACGACGAAATGTTCAAGAATATGGGCGTAAAGGTTCCGGCTCATATTACCTAACTATGGAAATGACACACCCAGGACTCCCACGAAAGCCTTGTCATATGTGTGTGTGCTTGGAAGCCGAAATGTTCAAGAATATGGGCGTAAAGGTTCCGGCTCATAACCATGGAAATGCCACACCCACAACTCCTAGGAAAGCCCTGTCATATGTGTGTGTGCTTGGACGACGAAATGTTCAAGAATATGACAATACAGGTGCCAGGGTATGCTCATATAGAATCTTCCCACGTTTTCCTCCTTCCCATCAATGTATATGTTCATGGACTCCGAAAAATTTAAGATATGGATAGAATATGGCCGTTCAGATTCCAGGGTATGCTCTGTAGAATCTTCCCACGTTTTCCTCCTTCCTATATCAAATGTGTGTGTATATGAACGCCGAAAAGTTTAAGATATAGATGGAATACGGCCATGCGGGTTCCAGGGAAGGCTCTGTAGAATCTTCCCACGTTTTCCTCCTTCCTATCAAACGTATATGTGTGCTTGGACTACGAAAAGTTGAAGATATAGATAGAATATAGTACAGGTTCCAGGGTATAGGCTTTACACAATCTTCCCACGTTCGCTCCCACGGCTGTTTTTCATCTACACTGCTTAAGCCAATACAGCATTCATGAGAGAACTCCAGACAACTAGTAAGTGGAAGGAGAAAAACTCTTGTGCTCTCGCGGCCGGAATACCAAACCCTTATTACGTATTCTCTTTGTTAAATGAAAGGCCACCGATAGACTTTTATTAACAGGATCCTCAGACACTAGGAAAACTCCGCTGTAGGAAAGGAGGGCAGGGAAGGGAAGGGAACGAAGGACTGAGAACGACTAGGAAAAGAAAGCAGGGAAGAGAACAGAAAGGAAAATTAGGGAGGAAGAGGAAGAAAGGAAGGAGGGAGGGAGGGAGGGATCGAGAGGTTAACCTATAGGCAGGTTGAAGGACACGGGAGGGAGAGAAAGAGGGAGGGAGAGAGGAAGAGAGGCAGTGATAGGTAGGTTCAAGGACACAGGAGGAAGCTACGTAAGTAAATAAGTAGTTAAGTAAGTAGGTAAGGAAGGAAGGAAGGAAGGAAGGAGGGAAGGAAGGAGCGATAGGTAGACAGGTTCAGGGACGCAGAGGAAGAAGAGAGGAATGAGTGAAGGAAGGAAGGATGGAAGGAAGCATCACTTGGTAGGCTCAGAGCCACAGGAGGAAGCTAAGGAAGGAAGGAAGAGAGGAAAGAATGAATGAATGAATGAAGAAAGGAAGGAAGGAAGAGAGGAATGAATGAGTAAATAAAGGAAGGAAGGAAGGAAGAAAGGAGGCAGGTATAGGTAGGTTCAGGGCCACAGGAGTCAGCCAAGCGAGAGTGAAGGGCTGCTGGGTAGAGTGCTCACCTTTCTTGGCACACTCGATCATGGACGCGCGGATCCTGAAGCGCCGCTCGTAGGCCGCCACGCCCGTCATCAGCCGCAGCTCCGTCGGGTTGGGTCCCTTGGCCACGTCCACGTAGACTGTAAAAAACATAACACCGACGCACTCACTGAAACGTTTGCTAGGACTGTATATACTTTTCTCTTCATGCATAGTGACATTACTTTTCGTTGTATATCCTTGTGTAACCTCGTTGTATTATGTTTATCGCAAGCGCTCCGTCCAACCAGCAAGTAGTAGTAGTAGTAGTAGTAGTAGTAGTAGTAATAGTAGTAGTAGCTATAGTCGTAGTAGTAGTAGTAGTAGTAGTAGTAGTAGTAGTAGTAGTAGTAGTAGTAGTAGTAGTAGAAGTAAAAGAAGAACAAGAGTAACAAAAACAAAAAGGAGAAGAAGAAGAAAAAGAAAAAGAACAGATACGGCCACAAAAAACCTGTGTTAGTCTCTTCGCGAACGTACTGTATTTCTTTTTCATTTCATCTATCTATTTATTTTTACGTTCAACCTAAGGCGCCTGTATAGACTTTCTTAGCGGGTCACGTTATGGCGCAGGCAAGTATTTTATAGTGGCGCCACCTTGCTTGGAATTCGTCTGTGTTAGTCTGTGTTAGCGAGCGTACTCTATTCCTATGTCTAAGGCAGCAAGGGGCGGGGAGTGGCCGGCGAGCAGGGTCAATATATATACTCACAGTGCCATCCCTTAGGAGCCGCGCCGCACAGGAACTTAAACTTGCGCTCGCCCGGCACGATGAACTGATCCGTGAGGCAGTGACCTGGGGGAGGGAGGAAGGGAGGAAGGGAGGGAAGGGAGGAGAGAGAGAGAGAGGGAGGATAGGAGAAAAAGAAAGGGGGAGAAAGAGAGGAGGGGAAGGAGGGGAAAGGCGAGGGGGTGAGGATATATTATCATTATTATTATTATTATTATTATTATTATTATTATTATTATTATTATTATTGGACAAGGCAGCTCTCTCTCTCTCTCTCTCTCTCTCTCTCTCTCTCTCTCTCTCTCTCTCTCTCTCTCTCTCTCTCTCTCTCTCTCTCTCTCTCTCTCTCTCTCTCTCTCTCTCTCTCTCACACACACACACACACACAAGCAAGCAAGTAAAGTCTGGGCCCTATACCAAAGCTACGCGTGGCCTCAGTGCCCATCCCCGTACCCACCGAACTCGTTGGGCGGGGCGGTGTGGAAGGCCTCGAAGTCAAGTCGTAGCTGGCAGGTGTCGGGCGGGGTGGCCACGCGGAGGGTGCAGGTTCGGGCGGCGCGGTAGGGCGAGGGGTACCCGGGGCTCACCAGGTACGTCCCGTTGGCAGAGGTGGTGGCGCCGCACGTGATGTCCTCTGAACGGGATACAGGAGGGGGTGATTGGTATGTTAATTAATGATGTCCTCTGAACGGGATACAGGAGGGGGTGACTCGTATGTTAATTAATGATGTCCTCTGAACGGGATACAGGAGGGGGTGACTCGTATGTTAATTAATGATGTCCTCTGAACGGGATACAGGAGGGGGTGATTCATATGTTAATTAATGATGTCCTCTGAACGGGATACAGGAGGGGGTGATTGGTATGTTAATTAATGATGTCCTCTGAACGGGATACAGGAGGGGGCGATTGGTATGTTAATTAATGATGTCCTCTGAACGGGATACAGGAGGGGGTGATTCGTATGTTAATTAATGATGTCCTCTGAACGGGATGCAGGAGGGGGTGACTCGTATGTTAATTAACGATGTCCTCTGAACGGGATGCAGGAGGGGGCGATTCATGTGTTAATTAATGATGTCCTCTGAACGGGATACAGGAGGGGGTGACTCGTATGTTAATTAATGATGTCCTCTGAACGGGATGCAGGAGGGGGCGATTCATGTGTTAATTAATGATGTCCTCTGAACGGGATGCAGGAGGGGGTGATTGGTATGTTAATTAATGATGTCCTCTGAACGGGATACAGGAGGGGGTGATTCGTATGTTAATTAATGATGTCCTCTGAACGGGATACAGGAGGGGGTGACTCGTATGTTAATTAATGATGTCCTCTGAACGGGATACAGGAGGGGGTGATTGGTATGTTAATTAATGATGTCCTCTGAACGGGATGCAGGAGGGGGTGATTCGTATGTTAATTAATGATGTCCTCTGAACGGGATACAGGAGGGGGTGATTGGTATGTTAATTAATGATGTCCTCTGAACGGGATACAGGAGGGGTGACTCGTATGTTAATTAATGATGTCCTCTGAACGGGATACAGGAGGGGGTGACTCGTATGTTAATTAATGATGTCCTCTGAACGGGATACAGGAGGGGGTGACTCGTATGTTAATTAATGATGTCCTCTGAACGGGATACAGGAGGGGGTGACTCGTATGTTAATTAATGATGTCCTCTGAACGGGATACAGGAGGGGTGACTCGTATGTTAATTAATGATGTCCTCTGAACGGGATACAGGAGGGGGTGACTCGTATGTTAATTAATGATGTCCTCTGAACGGGATACAGGAGGGGGTGACTCGTATGTTAATTAATGATGTCCTCTGAACGGGATACAGGAGGGGTGACTCGTATGTTAATTAATGATGTCCTCTGAACGGGATACAAGAGGGGGTGACTCGTATGTTAATTAATGATGTCCTCTGAACGGGATACAGGAGGAGTGACTCGTATGTTAA
The DNA here is from genome assembly GCF_024679095.1 of Eriocheir sinensis. NCBI lineage: Eukaryota > Metazoa > Arthropoda > Malacostraca > Decapoda > Varunidae > Eriocheir > Eriocheir sinensis. The sequence continues at coordinate 17,371,838 of NC_066544.1, forward strand.
TTAATGATGTCCTCTGAACGGGATACAGGAGGGGTGATTCGTATGTTAATTAATGATGTCCTCTGAACGGGATACAGGAGGGGGTGACTCGTATGTTAATTAATGATGTCCTCTGAACGGGATACAGGAGGGGGTGATTCGTATGTTAATTAATGATGTCCTCTGAACGGGATACAGGAGGGGGTGATTCGTATGTTAATTAATGATGTCCTCTGAACGGGATACAAGAGGGGCTGAATCGTATAGATGAGGTGTGAAAGGCAGGGAGTAATTTTTTTAACATCAAGGGTTGCAGCTCATGGGCAAAAAACAACAAAAAAATAAAAATATAAAAAGCCCGCTAGACGATGCTCCGAACGAAAGGGATAAAAGAATGAAGATGCTGCTTGACTCTTGCATAACGGATTTGGATACAATAGGGATGAGCATTAGTAGAAAGTCGTGTGCAGTAGCGGGGCCGTGAGAGGGGGGAGACATGCAGTTACCAAGTTCAGATAAATGACCTCTGACATTCTTCTCCATTCATTTTTTTACGGATTAGAATGCAAACACGCAACGCAGAGAGGAGAAAGCACCTAGTTAAGCTCCCCTGAAAGGGATACACAAAGGGCTGATATTTATGATCTGCTCTGAAAGGGATACACAAAGGGCTGATATTTATGATCTGCTCTGAAAGGGATACACAAAGGGCTGATATTTATGATCTGCTCTGAAAGGGATACACAAAGGGCTGATATTTATGATCTGCTCTGAAAGGGATACAATTAGGTATGATATTTTTGATCTGCTCTGAACGGGATACACAAAGGGCTGATATTTATGATCTGCTCTGAAAGGGATACACAAAGGGCTGATATTTATGATCTGCTCTGAAAGGGATACACAAAGGGCTGATATTTATGATCTGCTCTGAAAGGGATACAAAATGGGGTGAAGGGAGGAAGGAGATAAACAGAAAAAGAAAAGGAAAGGAAACAAACAGAAAGAAAAAAAGCAATTAGGAAGTAGAAAGAAAGAAAGGAAAAATGAATACAGCTTACCTCGTCTCGTACACGCCATCTCTCTATGTTTGTCTATCTATCTATTCATCTATCTATTCATCTGTCTATCAGTCTATCTAGTCACTCACTGTAGCAGCAGACGCCGAAGCCCTGAGCACACGGACCCAGCTCCTCGCCGCCCTTCTCCTGGCACTCGGCCGCGGTGTAGCAGGTGCCGTCCCTACCCCCGGCCTGGCACCGCGCGTTGGGGAACCGCACGATGGTCAGGAGAGGCACTGGAATTGTCCATTGGTGGTCTGCCTCAGTGTAGGGTCACAGAGGGGAAGTTATGATCTTATACGTCATTTGCCACTACTATTTACACTGAAGAAGTCCTCGAAGAAATAAAAGAGCCTGACGGAAGGGGAAGAATGTATGACCGCGGAGGGAGGGAGGGGGGGGGTGTCCTGTGAGTAGTGTCGTCCCTGCATACTAAGAGGGGACAGACAAAGGTTGCGGTTATGCAGACGCTTCCGCCTCTCCTCTCAAATCAACTATTTCCAAAGGCCGAAAAGGAGATCAATCGGGTTTTAGTGAGTGTTTCCATAGATCCAGGGTACAGAAGAAGGGTCAAACTACCACCAGGGTCATAAAACTATCCATGGAAATGCTCGAAACTCCTACATAACCCTTGCCAAACGTGGGTGTGCAAGCTCCGAAATCTTTGGTAATGCGGGCCCAAAACAAAGACCAGGAAGAAGAATGGATATGCCGTACGTATCTTCTCAAGGCGAGTCTGCCACGCTGGTGTTGTTCCTGGTGGTGGTGCCGGTGTGGCGTTCCCAAGGGCCCTCCTCGCTGCCTCCTCGGGTTGGTCCACAGCTCTTGGTCCTCTTCCTCCTCTCGTTGGCAGGGTGTTTACTAGTGACGGCGGGAAGGTTTATACAGTTAGGTTTATACAGTTTATGTTTGTACGGTTTAGGTTTATACGGTTTACATAGGTTTATATATACAGTTTAGGTAAGTTAGTTTATTGATCAAAAGAAGCGCTGGAACATTGCAAAGACTAATCGCATTTGTATAGTTAAGGCTGGTAGGTAATATAAAGCAACAGCCTCTACTACTACTTCTACTACTACTACTACTACTACTACTACTACTACTACTACTACTACTACTTACGCGATTGGCCAAAGACGACAGCTCTAACAAACACCACCACCATCACCACTACCACCACCTTCATACTTGCTTACGAAGACCTTAAGACGACCTTATGGAGTCTATTACTATGTGGTCTATTATTCACACATAGATCATAAGGCACTAGACGAAGGGACGCAGCCACAGAGGTCTTTATAAAGCTCAGTGGCCTTCAAAGGGTCGTGAGCGTAAGGGTTGGCAATGTTAACCGGGTCACTGTATAGGAAGCTTCTGAAGAGCGCTGGAATGTATATGATGTGTCCCAAGCAAGGGTGATATACGTAATGAGAGGGTGGTGGTACTCTCTCTCTCTCTCTCTCTCTCTCTCTCTCTCTCTCTCTCTCTCTCTCTCTCTCTCTCTCTCATTCTTTTCACCATTTAATGTCCCGTTTTGCAGTATTTAAAAATCCTAAGTTTCGTCACGCGAGGTTCCGCTAACAAGTCGTTCTGTTCCCTCCCGCCTCTCACGTCCTCCTCCTTCCCTTCCCTGCCTTCCCTTCCCTTCCCTTCCCTCTCACCACCCTTCCCCCCGCCTACCACCTCTCCTTCCCCTTCCCCCTCAAATCCTCCATCCCGGTAATTCTCGTGGTGTTTCTTATGGTCCTGTCGGTCACGTTTTATGCAGGGAAAACACACACACTTTACCTACTTAATAGCCTCGATTATCTGTGTTTTTATCCGCTGCCGTGACGCGAGGGCTAACCATTGCCTGAGATTATTTCTACGGGGCTGTACCGTTTCCACCATGCCGTCTGTTCTTACGTGGTGTAGTATACTTCAAGTAATTCAGGTAATTCAACACTTTAGCTTCTTGAACAGCCTTTATTATTTATTAGTCGCCTAGAGAGATAGGTGGAGAGATAGCTTGGTGTGTGAACATTTCTCGAAACAAGGTCTAGCATGAAGATGAAGGATTTTATAAGACTTGCGATCACACATTAGACAAAAAAGTATCCATGTTAGCGTGTATTATTATTTCTCTGCATCAATAGGAACAGTTCAGTGGCATAAAAACAACGGAAAAAAAAGCTCGCCGAAGCGCTACTCTTGCAAAACGAGTAAAGAATGAAAGACCAATAGAGAAGTCAATATCGGTACTTTATTACATGATATATATTGCTAAGGACATATTTTGATACATATATTGCGTAGGATATCCATATGCTGTTAAGGCCGTGGTAGTCTGCTGTGCCCACGCCCGCCCCCCTCAGCACGGGTTGTGTGTGTACTCCTGGTAGAAGCCGGAGCACGCGGGGCAGTTCCTGTTGCTGTTGAAGTTGAGGAGCTCGTCGATGAAAGTCTGGACCCAGATCGTTAGCGGCCCGTTGGTGACCGTAGAGAGCGGGGACTGGAGGGAAGGAAGGAGGGGTGGGTTATTGATGATGATAGTACCAACGACAGTAATAATGATAATAATAAATAGCAATAATGAAATGTACGGTGCCTAGATTGTTGTATAAGGGTAATGTGTTTCGATGTAGTAATAGTAGTAGTAGTAGTAGTTGTAGTAGTAGTAGCAGCAGTAGTAGTAGTAGTAGTAGTAGTAGTAGTAGTAGTAGTAAAAGAAGAACAAGAATAACAAGAAGCGAACAGAGTTGGGGCTAATGACCTTCAACCCATGGAGCCCTCCATGATTATGTGTCTGGAAAATAAACATGGGTGGAGGTATCTTTTATGTAGTAGTTATAGTAGTAGTAGTAGTAGTAGTAGTAGTAGCAGCAGCAGCAGCAGTAACAGGCGTGTATCTGTAGCCTCACCGGTATCGTGGCCAGGCTTAGGAAGGGCGGTAAGTTTCCGATGTTAAGCTGACAAAACATGTTCCCCACGTCGAGGCCCATGATGCCCGAGGTGCCCGACGCCTGGCCCACCGGCAGTCTGTACAGGTCCGGGCAGCCCGTGTACGAGGGGCCCAGCCGGGTCAGCGTGGTGGTGCACAGGCCCTGGCGGGGGTGGGGGTGGGGGGTGATGACGGTGGTGGTGACGGGGGTGATGATAGTGGTGGAATGGAAGAGGAACAAAGTATTACCACACGGATAGTTTTCTTTCTTTTTTTTCTCTATCTATCTATCTGTCTGCCCATCTCTCCCTTTCTATCTATCTCTCCATCCATCTATCCTTGTCTCTCCCTCTCTCTCTCCCTCACCTTCTCCTTCCTGAAGCAGATGCCGTAGTCGAGGCCGGCCAGGTAAAAGCCGCCGTAGTTGAAACTCTGCACCACGCCGCTGTTCCCCGTCAGGTACTGCCCGCAGCCCCCTTGAACTGGTACGGAGATACAGGATAGAACTAGAGAGATGGTTGTGGCGGTTCTGTAGTGTCTGTGCGTGTGTCTTTATCACACTGCAGTCTTGGACGTGAAAGTAATCTGTTATCCCTCAATCGAGCATATCACAGCCTTGCTTCTATACACCAATGCTTTTCCGATTATAATACAGTGTCGTCCCTTCCTCTAACCCTTCAATGGAGCATATACAAGACTTTACGTGACCTCCGAGTATAGTACAGCATCTTTCCCCCTTCTTATGTTCCTCCTTTCCCTCAATCGAGCATATCACAGCCTTGCTTCTATACACCTATGCTTTTCCGATTACAATACAGTGTCGTCCCTTCCTCTAACCCTTCAATGGAGCATATACAAGACTTTACGTGACGTTCTCCGAGTATAGTACAGCATCTTTCCCCCCTTCTATGTTCCTCCTTTCCCTCAATCGAGCATATCACAGCCTTGCCCCTATACACCTATGCTTTTCCGATTACAATACAGTGTCGTCCCTTCCTCTTACCCTTTAATGGAGCATATCTAAGACTTTACGTGACGTTCTCCGAGTATAGTACAGCATCTTTCCCCCCTCCTATGTTCCTCCTTTCCCTCAATCGAGCATATCACATTCTCTTTATGAACTTTTACGAGAACAATACACTATCCTCCCTCCTTCTACGTTCCTTTTAATGCTTGCTTTGTCGCTGTTTCCATAAGGACGTGAGGGAGAAAAATATTAGGAACCAACACAAGGACCATCATTATATCTCCTCTTATGTTCTTCCTTCATTGTTTGTTTAGTCGTCGTTGTCATGAGGAAGTAACACAGAGACAGTCATTAGATTTCCTCTTATGTTTCTTCTCCATTGTTTGTGTTGTCGCTGTTTATCATGAGGACGTGAGGGAGAAAAATATCAGGCAGACACAAAACATTACAGGTCCAATCGTTCAGTCAGCCTTCATCTCCATCACTGAGTCTATACGTATATATATTGCTCTCCACGACCCCCTTCTACGTTCCTATTCCAATGCTTGTTCTGTCGCTGTTGTCATAAGGACGGGAGAGAGAGAGAAAAGTATGACGCAGACGCTAAGACATTCAATATATAACCCCCATCGTTCAGTCAGCCTTCATCTCCATCACTGAGTCTACATGGCTATTGCTCTCCACGACCCCCTTCTCCTACGTTCCTATTCCAATGCTTGTTCTGTCGCTGTTGTCATCAGGGCGAGAGAGAGAGAGGGAGAATTATGACGCAGACGCTGACATTGAATACATAACCCCCATCGATCAGTCAGCCTTCATCTCCATCACTGAGTCTACGTATAGCTAATGCTCTCCACGGCTCCCTTCTCCTACGTTCCTTTTCCAATGCTTGTTCTGTCGCTGTTTTTATAAGGGCGGGAGAGGGTGAATTATGACGCAGACGCTAAGACATTCAATATATAACCCCCATCGTCCAGCCACCCTTCATCTCCATCACTGAGTCTACATAAGGGCGGGAGAGAGGGAGAATTATGACGCAGACGCTGAGATATTCAATATATAACCCCCATCGTCCAGCCACCCTTCATCACTGAGTCTACATGGTTATTGCTCTCCACGCCTCCCTTCTCCTACGTTCCTATTCCAATGCTTGTTCTGTCGCTGTTGTCATCAGGGCGGGAGAGAGAGAGGGAGAATTATGACGCAGACGCTGACATTGAATACATAACCCCCATCGATCAGTCAGCCTTCATCTCCATCACTGAGTCTACGTATAGCTAATGCTCTCCACGGCTCCCTTCTCCTACGTTCCTTTTCCAATGCTTGTTCTGTCGCTGTTTTTATAAGGGCGGGAGAGAGGGAGAATTATGACGCAGACGCTGAGATATTCAATATATAACCCCCATCGTCCAGCCACCCTTCATCACTGAGTCTACATGGTTATTGCTCTCCAAGCCTCCCTTCTCCTACGTTCCTATTCCAATGCTTGTTTTGTCGCTGTTTTTATAAGGACGGGAGAGAGCATTATGGCGCAGAAGCTAAGACATTCAATATATAACCCCCATCGTCCAGCCACCCTTCATCACCATCACTGAGTCTACATGGATATTGGTCTTCACGCCTCCGCTGGGGATGTCAATAACAACAACAGTATTCAGGCCAGCGAGCGAGACTTATTACAATAGTTAAGACGCCACGGTGGATCCAAGCGTGTGGTGTCACAATGGTGGAGGCGAGAGCAAGATTTTAGTGAGGCCATACGTGTGTGTGGGGGGGGTTGGGGGGCCTGTCTGTCTGTCTGTCTATCTGTCTCTCTATCTATAAATCTATCAATCAATCAGTCAATGAGTTAATCTATCTATTTATCTATCTATCAATCTATCTATCTATCTATCTATCTATCTATCTATCTATATCTTTCTATCTATCTACGTTTAATTCTCACAACCTCTAGTTATCTATCTCCCTCTCCATCTATCTAGCAATCATTCTGTCTATATATCCATCTGTCTAGCTATCTATCCATCTCTCACGAACCTTTCTTGGAGCACTCAATCATGGACACCTTAATCCTGAACCGCCTGTTGTAGTTGGCGTCGGAGGTGTCGAAGTTGAACACGGTGGGGTTGGCCTGGCCGGTGACATCCAGATAGACTGCGTGAGTGTACCGAGAGACCAATTACTGAGGTGGTAGTGGTAGTGGTGGTGGTGGTGGTGAGGGGAGGGGGGGTAAGAGGGAGAGAGAAGCTGTTTGTGATGTTTAATAATTATGTGAGATGAGGCGATGGAGAGAGAGAGAGAGAGAGAGAGAGAGAGAGAGAGAGAGAGAGAGAGAGAGAGAGAGAGAGAGAGAGAGAGAGAGAGAGAGAGAGAGAGAGAGGGGGAGAGGAAGAGAAGAGGGGAAAGAGGGAATGAGAGGAAAGAGAGAGAGAGAGAGAGAGAGAGAGAGAGAGAGAGAGAGAGAGAGAGAGAGAGAGAGAGAGAGAGAGAGAGAGAGAGAGAGAGAGAGAGAGAATGAGGAGAAAAGAAAAGAAAAAGAAAAACGAAGATTGGAATTAGAAGGAATAAATAACTTTTGATAATAACTCACACAAAGATTTTTCCTAGCCATAAAAATGAAGAAAAAAAAGATAAACAAATAAATAGATAGATATACACATACATACATACATACATACATACACACATACTCACAGTGCCAGTCCGTCGGTGCCTTTCCACACAGGTACGTGAACTTCCTCTCTCCCTCTACTGTGAACTGGTCCTCGTTGCACACACCTGTTGATTAGGGCACGAGCCAGGTGTAGTAACAGTAGCAGTAGTAAGCATAGTGGGGAAGGATTCACCTCGTTATGTGCACCCCTCTCCTCCTCTTCCTCCTCCTCCTCCTTCTTAAAATTTTCTTCCTCCTTTTCCTCCTGTTTAAATTCTCTTCCTCCGTCTCCTTCCCCTCCTTTTCTTTCTCCCTTTTCTCTTGTTTCTCTTCCTCCGTCTCCTCCTCCTTTTCTTCTTCCCTTCCCTTCTGTTTCTCTTCCTCCTCCTCCTTCTCCCCTTCCTTCTGTCGCCTGTGCATGATAAGGGTGCCCAAACTCTCCTATGCTAAGGCTCTGGACCCACCGAACTGGTCTGGCGGGAAGGTGTCGAAGGTTTTGAAGTCGAGGCGCAGCTGGCAGATGTCCGGCGTGCGGGTGACGGTCATGGTGCACGTGCGGGCCTCGTTGTACTTCATGGGGTAGTTGGGGCTCACCAGGTGCGTGCAGTTCGTGGATGTTGAGCCCCCGCAGGTGATCTCCTCTGTGGGGGAACGGGAAAGTGTGATATAGGAGAAAAGGTTACATGGACTGGAAAAGTGTAATACAAACACTGATCTTTAAGGCATAACACTAACACGCTGGAAGTTCCTCACTGTAGCAGAATAAGGAAAGAGATTGACAGAAATACAGGGGCGGACAAGGCTCTGGGAGGGATATCAGAGCGCCTCATGTGCTAAACCCTATGGTGAGACATAACACCAACACGCCGGGGTTGACTCACTGTAGCAGCAGACGCCGAAGCCCCGGGCGCAGGAGCCGATGGAGGTGCCCCCGCGCTGCTGGCACTCCAAGGCGGTGTAGCACGTGCCGCTGCTGTCCCCGCCGCCGCAGCCCGCGTTGGCGATGCGCACCACGGACAGCACTGGGGCGAGAGGGTTTAAATGGCCACTTGACAACACTGTGATTGGTATGATTATGTGATCTCTTTGACTTTCTTGACAACACTGTGAGATCCGAGCGTATTTGACCTCCCTGACTCCTGACGATATTGTTACGGGGAGGGGGGATCATTTGACCTCTTTATCCATTGACAGCACTGTGACACGCGTGATTATTTGACCTACTTGGCCCACTTGACCACTGTGACAGGCATGACCATTTGACCCCCTTGACTTAATTGACCACTGACAACACTGTGACAGGCGTGTGTATTTGACCTACGTGACATCACTGTGACAAGCGTGATTATTCAACCTCACTGACCTGCCTAATACTTGACAGCCGTGCGTATTTGACCTCACTGCTCCTCATCGGTCACTCTTGACAGGAGATGCATCATAATTCAACGTATCATAGTAATCGTTTTTTTACACTTACGGAAGCGGGCAGCATCTCCTCTGTTAGGGTCGACTGCGGTGGGGTTATTGTTGGTGGTGATGTGGGTGGTAGTAGGATTGGTGATGTTGTTGTTGCTGTAATTGTGGTGGTGGTGGTGGTGGAGGTGATAGCGGCGGGTGGTGGTGCTTCCTACAACAGGTGACCAACGCATCTCGCCTCCACCTGTCGTAGCCGCGTCGAAGCCGTAGCCGGTGTAGGTGCAGGAGGAGAGGTGGACGTGTTAATAGGGAACCGTTGGAGTGATAAATTTATTATAGTGGTGGACAGTAAGAGTGAGAAGACCGACTGAAGAGGAAGAGAAGAAGAAAGTTAAAAGAGGATTGAAAAGGAAGAGAAAAAGAAAGTTAAAAGAGGATTGAAAAGGGAGAGAAAAATAAAGTTAAAAGAGGAATAAAAGGTGGATGGGTGTTAAGTTGTGTAGTGAGTGGTGTAGGCTGTGTTGATAGGGTCGAAAGAGATGGATAGATAGATAGATAGTGTTACCGTTCCTTTGCCTCTTTCACACCTGACTGTGATTAAAGGTGTGAAGCGGCGGTGGTGTTATTATTAACGGGACACACACACACACACACACACACTTACACACACGCCTACCTCTTTTTTTGCATATGTTTAAAGAAGAATACGAATAATAATCGGAGCGCAACTTCCCATAGATTAAGAGCTCCCCGCCCATCTCTCTCTCTCTCTCTTTCTCTCTCTCACACCTGTGTCGCGGCGGGCCAGGTGACCGATGACCTCACCGCAAGGGACGAACACAAGGAAGACGGTGACCCAGCACGCCGCGAGTCTACCCATTATTGCGTCACGTGGGTCGCCTGAGTGTCCTCGCTCGTGGTGGCGGGAGGTGCAGGGGTGGCGGTGGTAGTGGCGGTGGAGGTGTTGGTCCTTGTCACGGCCCGGCCACAGACGTACTAATGAGTTTCCTGCACGTTACTGGACGTAGGCGCCTACACACACACACATACACAGGAGGCCGAACACTCACGAGGCGCCAGCAGTTGGTTCCTTAAGCGGTGGTCACGTTATTATAATTGCGGCTGCAGGAATTTTTTTTATTATTTTTTCATGGAAGGCTGAGGTGCGAGGCGGAGCTGAGGTTGTGCCGCGAGAAATTAACAGTATTTGCTGCTTAATTATTTGCAGGGACAAGCCCGGTCTGGGGACCCCGACTGCTGCCCCGGCAAGACCCTCCACTGCCGCCCACGAGGGGGTGAGTAATGACGTGTTGCTCATATGGAAGTATGTATAGGTATAGATATAGATATAGATATAGATAGAGAGAGAGAGAGAGAGAGAGAGAGAGAGAGAGAGAGAGAGAGAGAGAGAGAGAGAGAGAGAGAGAGAGAGAGAGATACAGATAGGTATAGATAGAAAAACATAGATAAATAGGTGTAGCCAGGTATATTGCTTGGTAAGACAGAGACAATGGACGGGTAAGGCCTTGAAGGTGTATCTGGTATAGTCCTGTCATCATCCTCCACATACCATAGTGGTGTGATGAGGTATTGCTCAGAGAAGCTTTCCAAAGTGGTCTGCCATATTTTTTTTATTTTATATAATACACATTATAAAAACTTTTATAAAATTTTCTTTGCTGCATAACGTACATTATTAAGCCCTTCACCGGATATTTTAATATGAACTTAACATTATCAAACAAAAACCTTCACCATATTTCCATTACATATAATTTATTAAACATTATTGATATGCATCCCCCCCCCCCCCCCCACACACACACACACAGAAACATGAACTTATACATGGAATCCCTTACCACATAAAGTCATTTGTAAAAAAAGCATACAAAAATTTTGGTAACTGTTTGATATTATACAGGAATTAGGTAGGAATTATAAAATTTGATAGAGCAATAAGAACACACACACACACACACCCTGCCCTTCTGTTCACTCATCCTTCAACCCACTGGAAGAAGTCGCACTGCTTGTTCTTGGGTTGGGGGCAGCAGTAAAAGGTGCGCCCATTGTTGGCGTTCTGCTTCAGCACCGTGCGCACGATGGACACCTTGCCGTGGTGACACTTGGGGTGGTGGTCGTCGGCCCACTACAGGGAAGAGGAAAAACATTAGTGTCACTGACGGCTGAAAGGTGCAATCCATTATATACATTCAATTACTGTTTTGTCAATTTAGATCCATATGGCAGTTCCACTCCAACCAAGAGAACGTGGAGAACCAAGAACATGAAGAGGAACAGTGCATCAAGATTTGGACATGTTAGAACTTAGAAACAGAGAAAGTATTAGCATGGGACCGAGCAAAATGGAGGAGGATCATTGCAAATCCAACCCCAAGAAAAGATGGACTATAAACAAAGAAAAGAAGAAGAATGAGAGGAAGATGTCAACTCCACCACACATGGACCAGCACACAATTTACCAGTGCCAGAATACAAAGGCCACGACTGTCATGGCATTAATTTCACTCCGAGGGCGAGGCAGACGCATGTACCCCTTCCGCTTACCATGAAAAACTGGCATTGCTGTCTGGCTGGCTTGCTGCAGGCATAGAATATTCTGCCCTTGTTGTCGCCTTCCTTGATCACTGTGCGCTGTGTGGCGGCTGCCTTGTGACCAGCGCACAACACAACTCTGGGCCCTTCACTGCCTAATGGGGACAAGTGACATGTGTATAAATAAGTCAGGCTATGATCCATCAGGAATTAAATTTATCCTTCCTTGGGTTTGACCATCAGTCTTTTTAGGTGCAGTATCCATTGCTGTTCAGAAAATAATTGCACTTTTTTATCAGTACCCCATTTCCCTTTCTTCTTCCTTATACAGCGCTCCTTGTAAACGATGAAAAAGAAAATAGGGAATAGTGGTGCAGAAATATAGATAGAAAGATTGAAGTGTAGAAAGAGAGAGAGGTAGGTAGATAGATTAATAAAACAGAGATGAGAGGGATGAAAGAATGAGTCGGGAGTTATTGTGCAGAGAGCAATTCATTATCAGTACAAAACATAAACTCAAGATAGCATTGTGAAAAAAAGGATGCAGTCAAAAGAAAATTCTAATCACTAGGTCTCTCTTCTCCACACAAGCTGCCAGAGTAGAAATATTAAGAAGAAAAGGAAGCTGGCAAAAGAAAATTCTATCATTAATTCTCCATTCTCCACACAAGCTGTCAGAGTCCAGGTGTTATGCCTCACCCTGGGGAGTGGCTGGGGCAGACGCACGCTTGGGGGCTGGCGAGGCAGGGGAGGCGTGAGTCCCAGCGAGGTGACTGCCATGCCCAAACACACTGGCTGACCTGAGACAAGAGGGACGAGGGAAACTGTTTTTACTCTTGGAGGGAAATAGCAGAGAAGGTTCACACATAATTATTAAACTTCAACATTATAACCACAACGAGTTCCTTAATAGCATCGGATCAAGCAGAAAGATTCCCATTGTACGATACATGACTTACCTTTTAGCACTGTGAGCATCTCCTCCTCCACCTTCAAACTTCCTCTTGTTGCCTCTGACTGGGGATGCGGTAGCGGCGAGGACCCGGGCAGACACGTTAGGCCCCTGAGTCTGTGGCCGAGGGGTGAGGCAAGCGCTGCACCGACTGACTCCGCCCTTGTTCTCTAGCGTACAGATGGCACAAGTCCAACCATCCTGCAGCCACAGACACAGAGCTTAGATCCCACAGAAAAATATATACAGAAAAAACTTAGATCCCATAGAAATAATACACAGGCATAGAAAGCTTAGGTCCCACAGAAATAATACACAGACACAGAGAGCTTAGATCCCACAGAATATATAGATACAGAGCTCAGATCCCACAGAAATAATACACAGACATAGAAAGCTTAGATCCCACAGAAATAATATACAGACACAGAAAGCTTAGATCCCACAGAAATAATATACAGACACAGAAAGCTTAGATCCCACAGAAAATAAGTTATGACCAGTCTAATGCCCTGTCCCTATACAACATTAATAATAGCAATAATAGATAATTCTTAACATATCTCTCTCTCTCCCTCCACTTCTATAATCTTCTATGTTATCTCGTCCTTTTTTTTACCTCTCTCATTCTATATTATCTCGCCCTCTTTCTACTTTTCTCTTTGCTTTTCCTTCCATTTTCTCTTTGTAAGCCTCTCAGGTGTTTGGGGGTTTCTGAACAGGCAATTTACAGTGTCTGCACTCCTCCCTCTCAATCTGATTTGTCTCTTATAATAATGATAATAAAAAGCAATAACAAGACTTCACAGGCAACACAACACTGACTTTGACATTGTAGACCCAGCCCAGAAGGGAGTTCTTGCTGGGCAGCCTCAAGGTGTTGGTCTGACAGGAGGCACAGAAGAAAGTGAGCCTCTCGTTCTCCCCGATCCTGCACTGCATTAGCTTCCTCCCACACTCCTGGCACTCACTTTTCTTGTACACCTTCATGTGCTTGCGCAGGTCTCCCCCACCCCTCCGACACTGCCAGGAAAGGGGAGAAAAGTTAAGGGCATTCGCTATAGCTGCATGGGGCCTCGGTGCTCATAGTAAAGGAAAGATGTAAATTGTGTAATAACAGATGAAGTATTGATTCCTCTTCCTCTTTGATCATTGGGATTTTGTAGCCTCTTCCTACATCTTGCCATTACTACAAGGTAGAAGGAGAATGGAGGTAGAGCATTATAATAAGTAGACAAAAATAAGGCAAGGAAGTCAAAAATATGGTTTCACAAACCTCATAAAATATCTTGGTGAAATCTCTGTTTGTCTTGACCAGGAGGGAGACGAGCTCTTCACTCAGCTCCTCCACCTTGCTGTTTGGGTTTATGCCAGCATTGAAGAGAGCCTAAAAAAAAAAAATAAATAAATAAATTACCAAAAGATAAATCCCAAGAATAATTGTAAGGTTTTGTTCAAGGGAAATCACCTACATCTTCACACTTTCAGTTATCAACACAATAATAATACAGTTGAGTCCTGCGTAATGAAAGATGAAGCAGTGAAATTTGCAAGAAGTATGAGCTATAATTATTCAACCAAAAATTACATAGTAGGGCAAGCAACAGCACATACAAGACTAACTGAATTTATATAATTTATGAGAAACAAAGTCATGCAAACAAAACTGAAACAGAACTGCTCAAATTACATGTAACAAAAAGCATGAAATCAATTACTGTAAGCTTGTGTATCCACCAAACTCTTGAATACTACAACTACTACTACTTCTACTACTAGCTTCCCACCTCATTCTTTATAATGTTCCCCACACCCGGCAACACCAGCTGATCCAGTATGACGTCACTTATGACCCGACTTGGATGTTCCCTGATGGTGCGAACGGCCCGCTGGAAATCAAAGGTCGGGGAGCAGATGTCCAGGTCAATGAGGTCACGGTGCTTCTGTTGGCTCTCAGAGGAGGATCTGTGGGAGGGGTTGGCACTTAATATATGTATGCTAAGGGTCAGTTTAGTGCATTTTGGAGGGACTGTCTTTGTAACGGCCTTTCCTTTTGAGTTCTTGTGGTTGATTGGTCATAAGTTATCTTTTTATGAACTTCTTGAAAGGGCTGAAGTTTTGTGATGAAGGAAGCACAGAAGGAAGAATGTTTTGAAGACTGCCACTGAAAGAATTAAGATAAACGTTAACTTTTGCATTAGGAAGTGGGATACCTTACCTCGTGTCAATTGCAGTGTCAAAGAAGTAGATGGTATCAGTGGTGAGGGTTAACCTGAGCACTGCTGCGTCTCTCTTGTTGTTTGGCCACACCGGCTCATCATTGAACCTGAGGACAAGGGGATGAGACAGACCTTAGCCTAGCTCAAGCCTGCATCCACAAGTGTTATGAAGAATGAATATAGAAGGAAGGCTGTTTAACTCCTTGACTGCAGATTTCCTACAAGAGAACATCACCAAGCTATAGGAATGAAGCAAAAACTGGCTGCTGCAATTCATTGAAGAAAAATGTAAAGTCACGCACCTTGGGAGGGGATATCCAGCATACCAATACCACATGGGAAACACTCCACTACCCACCACAGAGGCAGAGAAAGACCTGGGAGTATGTGTAACCAGGCTACCAGTGAAAGCCAAATCCGTGCCAGTTGCAGCGGATGGGTTAAGAGATGACTAATGAGAGATGAAAAAATTAAGTCTGGGGCTGTTTATACTCACCGAAGGCTGCCGTTCATGAGGAAGTGCACCCTCAGACACAGCTCACACTCCAGGAACATAAACAGCTCCTTGCCAAGTGTCTTAACATCTGTAATTTTCTGCCCATAGAAGCTGTCATACTCCGAGGCTCCATCACGGCTTTGTTGTATGCTCTGGAAGATGGTCAAGGCTTAGTATTTCAAGATGGTAGGAAAGTTCACTGCTCTACCCCTGCTCACTGCTCTACCTATGCTCACTGCTCTAATCTATGGCTCATCTTTTTCACCACTGTCCCAGCCACACCCACCCCTGCTCACTGCTCTAATCTGTGTCTCACCACCACTGCTCACTACTCTACCCCTGCTCACTGACCTACCTCTGCTCACTGCTCTAATCTGTGGCTCATCTTTTTCACCATTGTCCCAGCCACACCCACCCCTGCTCACTGCTCTATCTGTGTCTCACCTCCACCACTGCTCACTACTCTACCTCTGCTCACAGCTCTAATCCGTGGTTCACCTTACTCAACATTGCTCACTACTCTTCCCCTACTCACTGCTCTAATCCGTGGCTCACCTTACTCACTACTCTACCTCTACTCACTGCTCTAATCCGTGGCTCACCTTACTCACTACTCTACCCCTGCTCACTACTCTTCCCCTACTCACTGCCCTAATCTGTGGCTCACCTTCTTCACCACTGCCCCGGCCACGCCCGCCACTGTCTGGCCCACCGCTCTCTTCTTCAGCTTCTCGCCGTTAATCTTGCAGCCCGGGCCCTCCACCATCCTGCCGGCATCACACACAAGGACACAGCACTTGTAACTAGTCTTCTTCTTCTTTATATACACGTAACTAGTTGTCTTTTTTCATCAGCACAGGTAACTATATAGTCTTCTTCAGTGTTAGGGGCTGGTTAGGCCTTAGGTTAGGTATTTTCTTCTTCTATACACGTAACTATATAGTCTTCTTCTTCTTCAATACACGTAACTATATAGTCTTCTTCTTCTTCAATACACGTAACTATATAGTCTTCTTCTTCTTCAATACACGTAACGAGCCTTCTTCTCTTCTTCAATACAGGTAATTGGGCGACTGCTGGTTACGAAATCCTGCCCTTCAAGTTTGGGCGCGAGGCAGTTTGTTTACATCTTGGTTTGCAACAGAGCGCATTACTTTGCCCATGTTTATTATACGTATATTGAAAGAAGTAAAAAGACTGTGTAAGCAAAGAGTATGGAAAACACAGTTCCGTGCACAGTGAAACATCCAAGTGTAATGAAAAAGAAGAAGACGCAGAAGAGAGAATCATGAGGAGGACCAATATCAATATCAATCACCAACGAAGCGATACAACGTTTCTTTAAACACGTTTGTTTTCTATAAGCAAGTTTGTTTACATTCACGTGTTTTGTTTACATGCAGAACGTCCATACGAAACGCATCACGTGACCAGTGTTTGCACGAGAGGAATTTAGAATTTGGAATTGGAATAGACATATTTCCTTGATTATCCTCAGATGTTAGATAACCAAATAACCTACAGACACTCTCTCTCTCTCTCTCTCTCTCTCTCTCTCTCTCTCTCTGTTTTGACGTCACCATGGCAACCACCAGGTGAGGGCGGCTCGTACCTTCACCTGCCTCACACTATACCTGTACAACGTGAGTGACGCCTGTATAACCATGGTACGTAGGATTAGATAGGTTTTGTGACACCCATGCTGTTCACTGTGATATATAAGGAGTTTTTACCTTGATGTGCGAACTGTACCCTCTATGTATTGCAGTATTATTGCCTGTGAACTCAGATGTGCTAACAGACTAAGGTTGTCTGGCCTAATATACTCTTAAACGACTATTTTCTAAGGCTACAGCTGGAGAACATTATTCGGGTTTTCATGGGTGATTATCCCGTTCATGGTGCAGAGGTCGGGTAACACTGTCACTAGTCACCAAATAGTCCATGGAAAGCCCAACAATTTCTGCGAGAGGCTTGTCAAACAGGCGAATCGAGGTGCCTATATACATGCTCTCCTGGTCACGAGCAGATTTACCTTTACTTTTCAGTTTCATCCACAGTTATATTTACCCAAACTGTCTAATTTATGACCACCCGTTAAGCAGCAGTGACAGTGTTGGTGACTATATAGTGAGGTTTTGTGTCCCGGGGTAGTGTGACGGATATAAGAGCTGAGGCCACGAGCAGCGCTTTACCTTTACTTTTCAGAGTCTCATCCACAGTTATATATACCCAAACTGTCTAATTTATGACCACCCGTTAAGCAGCAGTGACAGTGTTGGTGACTATATAGTGATGTTTTGTGTCCCGAGGTAGTGTGACGGGGATGCGCACCGAGGCCAGTAGCAGCATTATCGTATACCTTTAACTTTTCTCTCCTTTCCAGAGTGTCATCCACGGAGAACTTGGGCTGAGCGAGGAGCACCGGGCGGCCGTGTCCTCCTACCTTCGTTTCAGCAAATATCAGCGAGCCCAGAGACTTCGTTCCATCGAGGCGTGCTTCCAGGATGTCAAGGATACCAGGTAGGATGTCTAGGATACCAGTAGGATGCTAAGGATATCAGGTTGGAAGAGGGGGAGGGGAGGTGTGTCTGTATGCATGTCTGGATATCCTTCGATCCTCTTGTGGTAGAAACTTATATTAGGGCCACTGCGACGGAGATTAACACCAAGGCCATGCGCAGCTGTAGCACATGCCCCCAACTTTATCTTTACTAGAACTTTGAGATTTAGTATAAAATTGCAGTAGTAGTAGTAGTAGTGAACCGGGGGTATTACTCGCTACATCCCTTTTAGACGACCACTATAGTTGTGATGGTATGTGCATGGTAGCGTGGTAGTAGTCTATATTCCCGAGCGCTGGTCCCGGATGGTAAGGCCTCAGGACAAGTGAACACTCGTTCCGAGGTTCGTGACCAGAAGGGCGTTACTTGTGTGACTAATTATGGAAGGTGGGAGGATTTCCGTGTGAACCACTTGTGAGACAGCGTTAAGAAACTGGATGGTGATAATGTACTATGGGGGGGGATGTGTGCAAGGGTTCAGTAATCTCAAATGAGCAGTAAAACAGGCTCTAAATGATAACACAGTAAGGTTGTATATAAATATGTATTTAGTTTCACTTTTCAAAGGTTAGCAAAGTACTAAAAAATGAATGACTGACAGGCTGTATGCCTCTAATCTATCTAGCTACCGGCACAAGGGAGATTTGGGGAATACACTTAATGCTTAGCTCTGGTTGCTGGAGGAGGAGAAGCAGGAGCTGGCGTGAGTGTCGGGCTCGGCAGGGGACGTCCACGATGGGAAAGGGGCGGTCCTGGTGATGGACAGACGGGCGCCGCTTGATGTGGAGAGGGAGCAGCTCGGGTGGTGTGAAGAGGCGGGCGCTCATCGTGATGTAGGGAACAGCTTGGGGCAGTGGTATATCGGCCACCAGGGCAGTCGAGGGGCAGGTTACCCCGCCATAAAAGTTCCCATCCTGTAGTCCGTCTCACACAGCAGGCCGTGGGTGGTTTTTCGGTGGGGGGCTGAGTGAAGAGATGGACACCTCTCCCACTCAACTCCAACTCGCTGCCTTTCTTGCTTCCTGCTGCTCGTCTCCTGACTAGCCCGCCTCACACAGCAGGCCGTGGGTGATGTGTGGGTCGGGGGCTGAGTGGAGAGATGGACACCTCTCTGTGTTTCCTCGCTGCCGCTCCTTGTTGTAGGGGTGTTCGTCTCCTCAGGTCTCCCAAGCTTGTGGCAGTGGTGCTTGTCTACTCACGTCTCCCAAGCTTGTGGCTCTTCTCCTCACTGGGCCGTGGGTCTCCTTGCCCTCGCCTTCTCGCCTCTGCTCCTCGCTAAGCTCCTCCCCCTTCTTCACGTGACTCCCTCTCGGCATTACAATCAAACCCTACCTATCTAACTAACTAGTTATTAATTTCTTGGGGGGTTCGAGGCTTTGAGATGATGGATTTCAGTAACTCGTTCATATATTCGCTCATTCGCTCGCCGTGTTATCTTCTCATAACCTTTTACGCACTTACATTCCTTAGCCACCCATTCACTCCCTCACTCATTCACTCTTTCACTCATTCACGCTCCCACTCGCTCACACTTACTCACCCTGTCACTCACTGACTTACTCACATTCTCGTTCATTCACGCACTCGCTTACACTTACTCACTCTGTTACTCACTGACTTACATACCCTCTCGCTCACTCACATTCGGACCGTTACAGTAGTAGTAGTAGAAGTAATATCCACATCAGATAGTCGTCCCTCTAAACTTGTCCTTAAAAAATGCTTGAAAATGTTGACTTGTACACAATTCTACATGTCCAGTCATCTCCTCTCCCTTGGCTCACCACTCTGACCCTCCCCTCGCTAGGCTGGTGGATGACACGTACACACTTGAGGAGGTTCGGGAGCTCCTGGACAGCCTGGGGGACGTAGTGAAGGCCGAGGTGGAGGGGGAGCTGCTTCACGCCAGCCACACCAACTCCCTCCTGCTGACCAGACTGTTCAAGCAGGCGCAGAAATGGCACCTCACCCTCGACGCAGACACCTCAGACCTCGAGAACAAGTAGGTGTTGCGCACAGCTCGTGTGAAGAGAGTGGAGTGACAGCCCATTTAATTGCTTCATCAAATGACTGCCTACTCTGAAATATTGCTTGAAAAAAAAATCTACATTATTTATCCATTATACTTCCAGGGAGCTTCTTGAGGAGATAAAGAAGTTTGAGGAGAAGGAGGGAGACCACAGCTGGGCGGGCACCATTCCATCCCCCAGGAAGAGGACCCTCGCCCCCCTGGCGCCCCTCACAGAGACTGAGGGGCCGCTGGCTCTCCTGCAGGCGGAGATCCAGCGCCTGACGCAGGAAAATATTGACCTCTCTCAGAGACTGCAGTCAGCCAAAGGACAGGTACGTGTGTGTCTTGCGGCCAGAGCTCTCACTAGTGGTATACAGTTATAGTAGTGGTGTAATGTATTAATGTATTACCCAACTGTAGTACGTATAATCTTGCACATGTAATTTCATTATTTTTGCACAGGTGTCAGAGGTGTCCAAGGGCAAGACTGAGGCAAGTCTGAACCTGCAGCAGGCCAAGGATGAGCTGAACAGGATCAAGAACGGGCTGGCGAACCGACCCACCTCTGAGGACGTCACTGAGGCAAGGAGCAGACCTATAGTTATGGTGTTGGCTACATGCACCTACAGTGGCTGGCTTGTTATCACTGTTGGGAGGGTGCATCAGTCACACCCACTGCCCCATCATTTTTGTGTGTGCCCGCCTTGACATACAAAGATCAGAAAAGTCTATTCATACCCATAGTTATTTCCTTTGCCCCGGTCATCTTATGTGTTTCTTTGTCCAGCTGTGCAACGAGGTGGAGCGGATGAGGCTGCAATTGAGCGCGGAGATAGAGAACCACGAGGCCGCCCAAGATCAGATGGCCCGCGACCTGACCACCTCCAAGCAAGGCCTCCAGCAGGTCAAGGCGCAACTCCAGCTGGCAGAGAAGGTGAGAAGGGGAGGAGAGGAAAGGGAGATGATGATGATGAGAAGGAGGATTGGAGGAGGAGAGTAGAGGGAGATGAGGGACGTGAAAAAAGGAAGAAAAGAAAAAGGAGATGAGGGAGAGTAGGAAGCAGAGAGAGAGAGAGAGAGAGAGAGAGAGAGAGAGAGAGAGAGAGAGAGAGAGAGAGAGAGAGAGAGTCTGGAGGAGGAAAAGGGAAAGATAGATAGATAGATAGATAGCATTGCCTCTATATGTAAAAATAATAATATAGTGACCCTCTATCATATTATATTCTACCCCCTGTTCGTGTGCCCCCCCCCTTATCATACCCCTTCATAGACCATTCCCTTCCCTTCCCTTCCATTACACTCCATTATCATTCTTTTCAGGAGCTGGAGAAGAAGTTTTCCCAGACCGGCGCCTTCCAGAACATGAAGAAGATGCTCAACAAGAAGAACGATCAGATCAAGGCGCTGCGGAAGAGGCTGCGGGAATTTGAACCCAACGCAGAGGAGGCGATGCTGGAGGAGGTGTGAGAGGGAGTGGGGGTGTAGGTATAGGAGAGAGAGAGAGAGAGAGAGAGAGAGAGAGAGAGAAGGGTAGGGTTACTCTCTCTGTCTCTTTCCTATATATTTATCTATCAGTATGTCATATCTTTCTTCCTTTCCTTCATCTCCTTTCTTTTCTTCTTCTTCTTCTACTTCTTCTTTCTTTCTTTCTTTCTTTCTTTCTTTCTCTAAGTCTGTCTTTTTTCTCTTAATTCCTTTCCTTCCTTTCGTTTTCTGTCCGTTTCTCTCTCTCTCTCTCTCTCTCTCTCTCTCTCTCTCTCTCTCTCTCTCTCTCTCTCTCTCTCTCTCTCTCTCTCCTTCTTCTTCTTCTTCTTCTTCTCCTCCATCTTCTCTCTTTCTCTCTCTATCTATTTATCTATCAATCAATGTATCCTCTCTCCCTTTCTTCCCGTTCATTTAAATCTCTCTCTCTCTCTCTCTCTCTCTCTCTCTCTCTCTCTCTCTCTCTCTCTCTCGCGGGGTCGGCCATCAGCGACTCAGCGGGGTCGGACATCAGCGACACCTTCATACCCTCTTGGAATGCGCGGAATCTCATTCATTTGACGTCTTGAGCTCTTTAATTAAAACATCAATCTCTGCTCATTGATTGACTGACTGATGGTTTAGTGTTGGAAAAGTACACAGCAAAGGAAAAGGGAGTAGCATATAAATACCATGGCATCCCTACCCGATTGTACAACTATAATGATATATTCGTAGGTAACACTTATAAGAAACACCGGCCTAATACAGTGGCAAGGGGCATGTGTTCTTGATAAACTATATAAATTACTTTTTTTGGTCTTCTATGAGAGGGAGGGAGGTCAGTTTTACATAGCTTCACATATGTTTGCAGAACCTCTCTCTCTCTCTCTCTCTCTCTCTCTCTCTCTCTCTCTCTCTCTCTCTCTCTCTCTCTCTCTTTCCTATATTTCTCCGAGACACGAAGTTGTGGCTACTCTTTCTAATAATTTATCTTGTTCACGGTCTGCCTCATGTGATATATATAATAGTAAATGATTAAATAAAGAAAGAATACGCGAGTACCCCGGCCTGTGATCAGTTGCCGTTCGATCAGACCGAGGCAGTCAAACTTGGCACATTGTATTCCTCGATTTCTGACTATAAAAGCTTCGTACCCAGACAAGTATAGCGTTTTCCAATCCAACTTATCATAAAAAAATAACTATTGAGAGTATTAATATTTTTATGGGTGGCAAGGATGAATTAGTGCATTTAATAATCATAAACCTCGATCCATATTAATTCCATAGCACATATACAGGTAAAGGTAAAGCTTGGGGCACACGCTGTAGCAGCGAGTGGCCTCGGTGCTCATCTCCAGCCGTGGCATATTGGCCCTTGAGCCTGTGGCGGGAGGGAGACCATTTCCCCGGGCCAGTGCACATGTGACGTCCGGGTTACCACAGTTTACCTTCCCCAGGTTTCCCCAGGTACCCTTTATCGACCAGCCCGAAAGGGAGGATGAACAGCTGGGTGAGCTGCACGCCGAGTGCCCGGGCCGGGATTCGAACCCGGGCCCGCGTAGTAGTAGCCAGGCACGCTGACCACTAGAACATGGTATTCCTGAATTCTGACCCAAATCTCCTTCAGTCCAATCACACATAAAATGACATTCACTTATACTCCTTATATATTAAAACTGTTAATCATCAACGTTTTCTGCAAGTTAGAAGCATAAATATATTGATAAAATTAAGCGTCTAGGTGATGCAGTTGTCGTGCTCTATGGATCATTATCGCGCATCTGAGAACACAGCTGATGGCTCGTGTTTACATCTGGGTGTCCCCGCGCTCACAGCCTCGAGGTGCGTTATTATGCCTCATTTATCCCCATTCTTTGTATTTATGACCTCTTGTACCAGCAGGAACAGTAAGTATGGACCTGGAGCTTAGTATGGCTGTGGAATAACTGAGTAAATATGAATGTGTGTGGCAGCATCTTGGGTTGACTTAGCTAAATGCCTTGAGAGGGAGAAAGATCGCAGCATCCTCAGTGAAAAGATGCCGCGAAGGTGCGTTATTATGCCTCAGTTATCCCCATTCTTAGTATTTGTGACCTCTTTTACCAGCAGGAACAGTAAGTATGGACCTGGAGCTTAGTATGGGTGTGAAGTTCGCATAAATGCCTTGAGAGAGATAGAGAGAGAGATCGCAGCATCCACAGTGAAAAGATGCCGCGAAGGTGCGTTATTATGCCTCAGTTATCCCCATCCTTAGTATTTATGACCTATTTAACCAGCAGGAACAGTAAGTATGGACGTGGAGGTTAGTATGGATGTAGAGTAAGTATAGATGTGTGAGGGCATCGTGGGTTGACTTAGCTAAATGCCTTGAGAGGGAGAGAGAGAGAGAGATAGAGAGAGAGATCGCAGCATCCACGGTGAAAAGATGCCGCGAAGGTGCGTTATTATGCCTCAGTTATCCCCATCGTTAGTATTTATGACCTATTTAACCAGCAGGAACAGTAAGTATGGACGTGGAGGTTAGTATGGATATAGAGTAAGTATAGATGTGTGAGGGCATCGTGGGTTGACTTAGCTAAATGCCTTGAGAGGGAGAGAGAGAGAGAGATCGCAGCATCCACGGTGAAAAGATGCCTCGAAGGTGCGTTATCATGCCGCATTTATCCCCATTTTTAGTATTTATGACCTTGTACCAGCAGGAACAGTAAGTATGGACCTGGAGCATAGTATGGGTGCAGAGTAAGTATGGATGTGTGTAAGGGCATCGTGGGTTGACATAGATAAATGCCTTGAGAGAGAGAGAGAGAGAGAGAGAGAGAGAGTGAAAAGATGCCTCATTTATCCCACCGCTCAGGCCTTCCTTATTTTTTTGTGACCTCTTTTACCATCAAGAACAGTAAGTATGGACCTGGAGCTTAGATGGGTGTGTGTGGGGGCATCTTGGGTTGACTTAGCTAGATGCCTTTTGAGAGAGAGAGAGAGAGAGAGAGAGAGAGAGAGAGAGAGAGAGAGAGAGAGAGCAGCATCCACAGTGAAAAGATGAATAATGGATGGACAAATTGGCTATTTGCAATACACAATATATTAAGAAATGGTAACTGATTTAATGAAGATTATGCAAGAGGTAATATTGAAAGGAAACAATAGATGAGTCAGATTAAAAGAACAAGAAGTTTAGGGTATCTTCAGACACATGATAGCCAGCACCTTGTGGTATAAATCAACAAAGAATGACCTCACTTTGTTGTATAAAAAGTCTCACAAGTAAGAAGCATATATGAATTTTCTGAGTCAAGACCTATAGTAACTGTTTGTGGTTTTGTTAGGTTAAGTTTAGGGTATCTTCATACACATGGTAGACAGCACCTTGTGGTATAAATCAATAAAGAATGACCTCACTTTGTTGTATAGAAAGTCTCATTAGTAAAAAAGCATATATGAATTTTCTTAGTCAAGACCTATAGTGTTTGTTTGGGGTTTTGTTAGTTTATGTTAGGTTAAGTTTAGGGTATCTTCAAACACATGATAGCCAGCACCTTATGGTATAAATCAACAAAGAATGACCTCACTTTGTTGAATAGAAAGTCTCACAAGTAAGAAGCATATATGAATTTTCTGAGTCAAGACCTATAGTAACTGTTTGTGGTTTTGTTAGGTTAAATTTAGGGTATCTTCAAATACATGATAGCCAGCACCTTATGGTATAAATCAACAAAGAATGACCCCACTTTGTTGTATAGAAAGTCTCATTAGTAAGGAAGCATATATGAATTTTCTGAGTCAAGACCTATAGTTTTTGTTTTGGTTTTGTTAGATAATGTTAGGTTAAGTTTAGGGTATCTTCAAACACATGATAGCCAGCACCTTATGATATAAATCAACAAAAAATGACTTCACTTTGTTGTATAGAAAGTCTCATTAGTAAGGAAGCATATATGAATTTTATGAGTCAAGACCTATAGTAACTGTTTATGGTTTGGTTAGGTTAAGTTTAGGGTATCTTCAAACACATGACTGCCAGCACTTCATGTGTTTGAAGATACCGGTACCTTACAGTTTACTTGTATTTTTTAAGCTCGGTCATTTATTCTTCAGATGGAGGAGGCAGTAAGTTCACAGTGGGCGTTGGTGATCCGCAATGACGGCGAGGCCAGTGTGGTGCCGCTGGCGGAGGTGTCGGCGCTCCAGCAGGACGAGGCGGCCATCGGGGACAAGAACCAGACCATCATTGTCCTCCAGACCCAAGACCAGGTGAGGAGTTTATTGCCGTCCAGTTCACAAACTTAGTGGAGAGGTTCAAAAGAAGGGAGACTATTCTTTTATTTTTTACAGTAAAGCCCCATTCACACTCTGCCGACTTTGGGCCACAACAACCTAGCGACTTTTAGGTCCCCTTCACACTGTGCCGACTCAGCATCAGGTAATCGTTTCTAGACCTCTTTCTGACCACGTGCAACCTTTTCACATCAACATTTTACACCCAAGACCTCGTGTACCCTGAGTTACTGGGTAGTCGTGGCCCAGAGTTGGCACAGTGTGAACGGGAAGGCAGCTCAAGGGCAAGAAACAAAAACAGCAACAAAAAGCCCACTAAACGCTGCTCTGACAAAAGAAAAAAGAACAAGAGATCAGAAGAGAGGTCAATTTCAGGTGGTGCTTGAGGAGTTAATGTTTCTTGTTTATTTTAATACTCCTTTCGTATCAGAATTGAGGTCCTAAAAATGGAGATGTTTTGCTTGAAGATTTAATGTTTCTTGTTTATATTAATTCTCCTTTTGTATCAGAATGGAGGTTCTCAAAAAGGGAGATACTTTACTTAAGGATTCAATGTTTCTTCTTTATTTCCATCCTCCTTTCTATTAAAATTCAGTAAGGGGGGACATGGAGGGGGACAAACTACTTTCTGAGGGTGAGGCTTGGCCCACACATACCCATCCATTGCAGTCATCTAGACTCAGAAACAGTATCAATTATGTATTATTGAAATTATCCTTAATTCAATCTATGCCTGACAGGATAGCCTTGTGGATGAGTCTGGCCTGAGTGAGCCGGGCTCCTTGGAAGGCATCTCAGGGAGGATTGTGGCCGCTAAGGAGGGTGCCAAACATGTGGCCGACTTCATCACTGTGTCGGCCGGGCGTGAGGAGGGCACGGTGGACCCCCTCAACATCACCATTGCCGACGCCCCGCATGACCTGCCTGACATTGGTACTCACTCTGCCTTACTATAGGGGAGGAACAATAGAGAAAATAAGAGGGTAGAGAGCAGGGCTAATAATGTATAATATAACAAATTAATATTAAACCGTCCACTGCGATTGGCACAGATTTGGCTTTTACTGGTAGCCTGGTAACATATAGTCTCAGGTCTTTCCCTGCCTTTGTGGTGGATAATGGAGTGTTTCCCATGTAGTATTGGTAGATATGCTGGATATCCCCTCCCAAGGTGCATGACTTTACATTTTTCTTCATTGAATTGTAGCAGCCACTTTTTGTTCCATTCATGTAGCTTGGTGATGTCTTCTGGTAGGAAATGTGCAGTCAAGGGGTTAAGACATCTTTGAAACTCAATTGATAATCTCCTCTAAACTGTTCTCTATTCTCATGTCAGGTCCTGACTCACTGGATAACATCCACATCAGTGTTCTGGCACAAGGGGAAGTGTCCCACACCTTGCCCCATAAGGCTGTAGGTGATGCCTCGGCCCCAGTCCCCTGTGAAGGCCAAATTCTAGACCAAACCACCACCATCACCACTGTTGCCGCCCCTGAGTCCCCGGGGCCCAGCTTGGCAGAGTGTGAGACAGCGCCTCCAGCTCTCACACCTGCCATGGGAGACTCCAGGAAGAGCACCAGGCTGTGGAAGCAGAGAGAAGGAAAGGAAAAGCACAGAAACCTTGGAGCAAAGTTTTGCATTGGCCAAGACCTTTCCAAGAAGCAGAGGAGAGAAGAGTTCCACAGCAAGGTTGACAGATGGACCCAGAAGTTGTCCTCCCCAAGTAATATTTTGGAGGTAAGGCTCTTGCAAAACATGTTGGCTCTTGTGAGACTTGTGCTAAGGTACATGTAGCCAGCACAAAAGTCTTTAACCTGTCTGCTGCGATTGGCATGGATTTGGCTTTTACTGGTAGCCTGGTAACAAATACTCCCAGGTCTTTCTCTGCTGCTGTGGTGGATAGTGGAGTGTTTCCCATGTGGTATTGATATGCTGGATATCCCCTCCCAAAGTGCACGACTTTATATTTTTCTTCATTGAATTGTAGCAGCCACTTTTTGTTCCATTCCTGTAGCTTGGTGATGTCTTCTTGTAGGGAATCCACAGTCAAGGGGTTAAGGGGTATATCAACAAATAGAGTATCGAGGTAGGAGTCCAGTTTCTCTAGCCAGTCCGCCTATGATTCCCTTGTGTAAGTCTTGAGGTGTACAGCACTAACACAACTCCTTCCCTATGCAGCCGTTTGAGAGGTTGGAGGCCACACTGCACCGGGATCTGACCGCCGAGCTGGGGCTGACCTCCGGCAGGGACGTCTTCATCAACCTCCAGCAGCATGGGGCGGCCCGGGGGGTGAGGGTGACGGAGACCAGCCCGGGCCACATCGCAGTGTCGGGTTCACTGGTTGAGCTCCTCGCTTCAAGGGTGGGTGGCTTGAACTTGCTAGTAAAGTAAATCAGTTCCTCAAGAGTTAACGTATCTTAAATTTTCTTCCCTTTCATTGGTAAACGCTCCTTACTTCCTTTCTTTCTGTATTTCTAACTAACTAACTCACTAACTTACTGCTATTTCTTCCTTCCTATGACCGTACTCTTAACTCGTAACTCATAAATCAGTTCTTCAAGAGTTAGCATGTATCTTAACTTTTCTTCCCTTTCATTGGTAAACTCTCCTTAATTCCTTTCTTTCTGTATTTCTAACTAACTGACTAACTGCTATTTCCTCCTTCCCATGACTTTACACTTAACTCATCATATCTATAATTCATTTGCCATCTTTATCTGCTATGTTGTGGGGTTCTGTATAATTTGTTGCTCCCTTCCTTGGCCTGTCCCCTTCACTGTAACAAAAGTACATGTGTCAATAAGTAAGGCCTTTGGAGATAGTTAACCCTTGATGATGCTGTGTCCCATGCTTCAGGACGTCATCATGGAGGAAATCAGAAAGCTCCGAGGGCTCCCGGAGGAGGCGTTGTCCCCAAGCACAAGAGAGGTTGGCGTGATGTGTGAGCTGATCCCCTCGCCGGCCACCACCCGCCATGCCTCAACCCTGGGCCTGGACCGCTCCGCTAGGCGCTATCACTCCGTCCTCTCCCGTCCACTGTCCCCCGAGCCAAGTCCACTGCGCAGGAGGACGAAGAAGCAGCTGCTGGCCCACTCCAAGACCCGCGCCGCTGACAAGAGGCACCTCCTGAAGGGCTTCTCGGAGCGGGTGGCCAAGAAGCGATCCCAGAGCCAGAGTCTCAAGGGTGTGGAGTATGCAATCAAAACCAAGAGTCAGAAGGACGTGATCTCAAGGCACATTTGCCCGAGCTCTCAAGAGGAGGATTCTCATATTATTAAGACTGTTGTGGGTGTGAATACAGAGGCGAGTGGAGCCCAGACCTTACCTGAAGGTGGACAGAGTCACTCAGAAACCAGAAATGGGGAGGAATCTGAAAACTCTGGAAACAAAAGTAACTCAAAAGCTCTAGTTTCCAACAAAGAAAATAACAGTGGCAGCAGTGACGGCACTGCAGCAGTACTAGGAGATGGAGAGGGAACGGACCTTGCCGGGAAGTTGGATCATGCAGGACTTGATAAGGACAGTAATTGTTTAAGTGTTAAGAGCGAGCCTCACAGCATTAGCAAAGTGAGAGATGTAGTAGAGAGCAATGAGGAAGAGATGACAAAGGACGAGTCTGTCTTCGGCACAGACTTGGCAGCACCCAGGGACACAGAGGGCCTGGAGGACACACAGAACTCCACTCTTGCCAAATTCAAATTCTCGTGCAAGATTTGTTCCTATAAGAGCATGAGGGAAAACCACTTCCTGAAGCATATGCAACTCCATGACAAGGTATGTTTGGCTGTGAGGACAGATTAAACCCACAACACCTCACCTCATGGCAACAGCTTCATCAGGACTGCTGCCAACACCTTATCCCTTGAGGCTGGCCTTACACTTGCTCTCTTGAGATAATATTCATGTACAGAAGATACACTTAATATTCATTATTCTTATTCCTACACACGTATTCACTCTTAATATTCACACACAGGAGATGAAGAATGCAATCAAACGCACTTTTCTCGACACATTATAATTGATTGAAAATTCTCCATATCTTCCTGACCTAAATACCAACTAAATCTCCTTCTGAGCTTCATGATTGCTGTCCAGAAGAGTTGATTTGATCTATTTTATGTTTTTGATTTATTTTATTTTATTTACGTATCAATCTCTTCTTTGTTGGCTGCAGGGCCCGGCGCTGTACAGGTGCAGCGAGTGCAGCTTTGTGTCCATCCGGGCCAGCCACCTGCGGCGCCACAAGATGTCCCACGCCCAGCAGGTGCTCCACTGCCACCTGTGTGCCTACACCTGCGACGACCAGAAGCTCCTGGATAAGCACGTCAGGGTCAAGCACCACACGCCCAAGCAGCCGTCACAGGTACTAATACTAACAATAATGATGATGGTAATAATAATAATGATAATAATAATAGACTTTTTGGGTTCATATGTTCCAAAAGGTATGTATTTGGGCATGCCAGGCTGAGTTCCATCAGAGCCTCCAGCCCTTTGTGTTAAGCCATAGTCATGTTAGACCCACCAGCCAAGGGGCCGTCACCAGTAATTCATTTCTTTTGCTTTCAGTCCGATGACATGTTTGAGTGTGCCGAGTGTGAGTACAAGACCAGCTGGCACTATGCATTCCAGAGGCACCGCCGCACCCACGCCTCCTCCAAGGTGGTGGTGATTCACACCTGCCCACAGGTACACTGCCAGACCACTGTGCCTCCTCCAGCTAAACTATATCATAAGTGTAGGAAGAACATAATCATTATAAACAACTTTCCAACCTTACAGAAACAGACCAATTTATGTTACAATTTATATATTATCTGAACACATCTTAATGGATCCTTTCTTCCTGTATGTGTGTGTGTGTGTGTGTTCAGTGTCACTACAAGACTGTGCGTCGGGAGCACTTCCTGCGCCACATCAAGAACGTGCACCAGAACTACCGGCCCTTCCTGTGCGACATCTGTGGCAAGGCATTTAAGAGGCAGGACGCTCTCAAGTGAGTGTGGGATGCTTTCTTTCTATATTTTCTTTTCTTTTTGTGTCTTTTCCTTTGTCTTTATTCTTTTCTTTCCTTCTCCTTGCCTGCCTCTTCATCCCCAACTCCTCTCTCTCCCGTCCTCTCCTCTCCCTCTACACTCTTACATCATATAACTCTCCCTTCTTCTTCTCTCCATCCACTATCTTACCCCACACAACTTACAGAATGGAAAGAGTTTATTGAGTCACACAAAAGTATTAAGAGTAAAATAAATTGATATTATTGTCCGCATCTGCAGGTGTTGGCAATGCTAAAGATGTAAGTAATGCAATGTAATAGTAATGTAATCTTCTTCTCATTTACTCTCCTTATTTTCCCTTATGGGGGTTGGACAGGCTATGAGTCTCTTCTACTATTTATGATCTTATACTCTCTCCTCCCTGGTGTTCCTCCTCCTCATGTCTTCCTCCCCATACTGTCTCCAGGTAATGTAGTGTGTTAATGCTTTGTT
Source organism: Eriocheir sinensis (assembly GCF_024679095.1). Classification (NCBI taxonomy): domain Eukaryota; kingdom Metazoa; phylum Arthropoda; class Malacostraca; order Decapoda; family Varunidae; genus Eriocheir; species Eriocheir sinensis. The sequence goes on from NC_066544.1 coordinate 17,402,868, forward strand.
CCGACAGACAGCACAACGTTTCGCACTACCAGAACCTGCCCTCCAGCAACAGCGGGCAGGTGGGGCCGTACGGGTTTGTGTGCCACATCTGCCAGAAGGTCTGCAGGTCGGCAGCGTACCTCAAGGAACACATGGTGGGTTGAGGGGTCAAGTGTAGGCTGTCTGTCCACTTGGGAGGACTGCTATGACTCTCCCTTACTACTACTACTATTATTACTACTACTACTACTACTACTGCTACTATTACTACTGCCATTTCTACCTCTACTGTCGCTAACTAGTACTACTACTGTTTTTACATGGCATTCAATCTTTCCCTCCATTGAATATACCATAGTCTTGGGGGGTTGTTTTTAGCTTGTATGCGAGTGCTATCCATGGTGCTTCAGGCCACCCACTCCGAGGAGCGTTCCTTCCTGTGCGAGGTGTGCGGCGCCTCCTTCAAAACGCGGTCGGTGCAGAGGAACCACGTGCAGACCATCCACCGGCGGCCCCGGGCCTTCACCTGCACCAGCTGCGACAAGAAGTTCAACACAAAGTTTGCTCTGAGTCGACACATGAAGCAGCACGACAACAAGTTAGTCAGCACCGAGCCACGGACGTTGTTCCCAAAGGAATATATCTTATATAATGGAATATATATAATAGAAGGCATACTAACATTTGAAACACCAGTTTCATAACATTGACTATTAAAGCGTCTCCTCTGCAGCCTCCACGACATGGAGGAGCTGCCAGGCCTTGACAGGACTCCACGTATCAGCACCAGTGTTGGCCGCCTGTGTGACCAGCCAGCTGCGGAGCACCAGCTGCTGCCTCAGGCGGTGAGTGGCCCAGGCTGTGACTTGGATATTCAGATCTGACTCTTGGAGTAATTATTGTATTGACCAATATTTAACCCTCAGATGGTGGTGGAACTATATATAGACGGTCCAAAATTCAGTCAGTCAGTTTTGTATGGCGGAAATATAACAACACTTCCAGACTGCAGTTGGATCTATGTCTAGACGATAGTTAAAACATCTGCTATGTGGCGTAACTATATTTATGCTACAGTCCTAAGGTTGGCAGTGACTATATATAGACCATTCATTTTGGGGAGCTACCCTTCATATACTGCTGCTGTCTGAGGGTTAATTCACTGTTGTTGCAGGACACCAGCATGGTGCAGCTGTCAAGCCGGAGACGATCGCCGCAGCAGCCACCCTCGGCCTACCAGATCACCATCCAGGGCCAGCCCACCTTCCTGCTGCCACACCTGGATGGCCGACACACGGTGCTGGAGGCCGGCCAGGCGTGCATCACTGAGGGTGAGCCAGCACTGAGCCAGTGCTTACTTTCCTCTGTGTGTTCCTGTGTGTGACATGAACTTATGTCTCCCTCCAGGGGCCTAAGGGATGGCTGCTCCAGGAGTCTCCACATCAAGGTGTTTGGCAGACATCATCCTTTCATTGCTTTCCATTCTTCTGTGTCAGCAGGAGATGAGGCGGCTCTGGTGGGCGGCGAGGGTGGCGGCGGGGAGGAGCTGGCAGTCCTCGGGGAGGCGCGCGCTGGGGCGGCCGTGTCTGTGCCTGTTGGTCCTGCCACGGTGCACATACTCAACCAGGTGAGGCCCACGCGGTCATCACAGCTCCTTCATGTGCAGTATTGTTTTGCTGTCATTATTTATGTCATGTACAGCATTATATAGTTGTCATTATTTACATCATCCATTGATTGGACAGACAAGTACAGAACAGACCCTCCAGGCAGATGGACCAGATAATCTTCATCAGCAATCCATCGTGCCGGTCAATGTTACACTCAGCATTTTGGCATCCGTTCTGTGTTGTGCTCTTCATAGATTTTTCTCTTTAGATAAACTAGATAGAAGGCAAGCAATTAAAAGAGCTAGACTAGAAGATATATACAATGAAATGACATGATCACTCTCCCCAACAGGATTCCTTAGCCACAAGCTCAGGGGATCTGATTCTCTCCTCGGAGCAGTACGATGGCGGCCAAGCCTCAACAGTGGTGGCCGGCGACACGGCAAACTACATCAACTCAGGACACGGGAACTCCACCCTCCTCTACCTTACAGCAAACTTCAACTAACCCTTGACCCGCCCTCAGGTACCTATGCCACCACGCTCCTCACAGTGCCATAAAAACAATGCTCTCTCTATGCCAGCAGCTTTATTTTTCTTTCTTTTTTATCAGTAAAGGAAGCAACTCAAGGGGAAAAATGAATTGATAAAAAGAAGTCCGCTAACCACTGAAATGAATGGCCAAAAGAGAGATGAATTTTGGATGGAGAGGTGTCTTGATTCTCCTCCTCTATTGACAGCCCTATCATCACAGCTTGAGGTGGGCAGCTGTGGCGTTAAGTTTTTAGTAATTATCAATCAATTATGACGTTTCGATGAAAAATGTGTCCCTGATAGCATTCGTGATCCCCTGTAGATGAAGATTTGTTAGGAGATATACGTCAGAGCATAGTTTCAAGGGGCAGGGTGTGAAAGTGTGCCGGGTCAGTCCTGGTGAAGCTGCTGCCGTGGGGTGAGCAGTGTTGGGCAGCCTCATGAAGGGGGACGCACATAGTTACCATATGGGCCTGTAGCAGAGTTGCCAGATTATCATATTCACCACACAGAATGCTGAGGTATATGGTGGGGATCAGGTGGAAAGGCAGGGTGTCCAGTGCAGATGTAGCTAACAGATGTGAAGTAGAGGACCTGGAAACAGTGCTCAGAAGGGAAAGACTCCGATGGTTTGGACATGTAAAGAGAGCAGGGGAGGATACAGTGCTGGGAGTTTTGGAGAGATTGGAGGTAGAAGGAAGGAGACCAGTTGGTAGACCTAGGAAAACGTGGAGAAGGTGTATACAGGAAGACTTGGCAGTGATAGGATTGGACCTGGAAACGGTGCTCAGAAGGGAAAGACTCCGATGGTTTGGACATGTAAAGAGAGCAGGGGAGGATACAGTGCTGGGAGTTTTGGAGAGTTTGGAGGTAGAAGGAAGGAGACCAGTTGGTGGACCTAGGAAAACATGGAGAAGGTGTATACAGGAAGACTTGGCAGTGATGGGATTGGGTGAGCATCGGGCAGAAGACAGAGTAGAATGGAGGAGAGCCATAAAGCGTCCAACCGCTCAGGAAGAGTGAAAACGGACATTAAACGAAATGATGATTGATGATGATGGTGACCACATTGTATTTATCATTTTGAAGCCTCAGACTCTCGTACCTACACAAATAATGATTGAAAATTAAACTTGGTATTAAAACTTATTTATTGATGTTTTTATTTATTTATTTTTTTTATTTATTTATTTTTTATTTTTTGCTAGTTATCGGTCAGAAACTATGAAAATGCAATGCGATGAGTACAATAGTTTGGCAACGCTGGCCGGTAGCTATGCAGTGGACAGTGGATTTTCCTCGGTGTAGAAATCAGTATTATCTCAAGCTGTTGTTATTTATGTGGTATTATGAGCTACATTTTAGGGGGTTGGGGCTGTCATTTTTATCTTGTGCACAAGTTATTGTTTTTAAAGTGAAGTTGAGGTGGTCACGTGAGCTGTCTGGAAGGCAGAGGAACTGGGAAGTGGAGATGGATGTGACGCAAGGCATTTATGGCTGTCTAACAGGATCCAGAACTGTACCACAAAACACATAGCAATAACACAACACACTACACATAACAATAACACATGACACATAACAATAACATAACACATAACAATAACACAACACATGACTCATAACAGAGGATATACAGATGATAAAAAGAATGACAATAGTTTTCTCCCTTTACAAATATTGTCCCTTGCAGCCAGGGATGGAGTATTCGTATTCAAATACATTCAAATACTGTATTTGGGTGTATTCGTATTCGCATTTGAGTAATTATTGATATAAATCAAAGTAATCGTATTCGTATTCAAATACAAGGGAAAGTATTCGTATTCTGTGAATAATCTGATGAATACTTCGAAATTATTATCATAAATAACAGCCGTTGTTCCTCACAACTCCAGCCTCCTGCTGGGCGGACGTGTAATGGTCGTGTACAGGACAGGTTCATGAGCTCCATTTACTGTTGCATAACTTTGGAACAGTGCTGTACCCAGTCACATCAAGAAGTTACTTTTCAATGAAAAGTATTCATGAATGTATTCATGAATACTTTCAAGATGTGTTGGTATTTGTATTTGAATTAAAACATTTCAGTGTATTCGAATTCGTATTCGCTGGAAACTGAATTATTCATATTCGAATACACAACTCTGGTATTCACTCCATGCCTGCTTGCAGCCTGTTGGTTCTTACTTGGTTAAACACATATTTTGGTGAAGTGTGGGACTGGAAGGTGTAAGTTTGTGTGTTCACGCATCCGTCACAATGAGTTCCTGAAGCGTGGGGTTGTGTGAGTTGCCATGCGTGTGTGTGTGTGTGTGTGTGTGTGTGTGTGTGTGTGTGTGTGTGTGTGTGTGTGGAGACTTTCATGCAGTCAGCAAATCAGTTTACATGACCATTAGTTCCTGTGTTAACCCTCCGGTGTAAGGCGTTAAATAAAGGTTGTTTATGTAAAAAAAGGACATTACGTAAGTTAATTGGTCAGTAAATCAGAACTATTATATTAGGTTAATAATCATTCATTCATTACCACAACCATTACAACCACCAGTGTCTTTGAGTTAAATGTTTATAGCAATAGATTTACGACAGTCCATTCTTATGCATGGAAATACGTACGTAATAGTTTGTGACATTCATAACCCAGGGACCTCTTGTGTAGTATTATTGCACCACTAAACCACTATAGTCCAACCATTTCAAAGAGTCTGTTTGGGCTTTCAATTCCACGGCTACAGGTAACACATGAGAGGGAAAATTAGGTGGTGGGACTGTGTGGCAGAGCAGAAGGGAGGAAAGGACCCGCAAAACTGAACGCCCGAACAGACTATTTGGAATGGTTGGACTATAGCTTGAGTTCCTCCTGGATGGGGACAAAACCTGTGATACAATGCCGAGTTAACTTTGGCGGGACAGACAGGACATTGGTGCAGGAGTGTGGCTTTGCTTCTTAACGACATAACCCAACATTGTGCCTCCCTCCATGCTACCGTCCAGTTACCATAGAATCAAAGCTATATCAACAGTAACAGTAATAGTGTGACAGCTCTCAGATGTGTTTACTTCCCCGACAACCAACACATAAAGCCTTGGAGAGTCAGAGCTTTATTAACTAACAGTGTAACAGATCTCAAATGATTTTCCTCCCCCTGCAACACACACCCAAAGCCTTGAAGAATCAAAGCTGTATCAGTAGTCAATGAAAGTCCTGTCAGATGTCTTTAATTCCCCTGCAACAAGCACCTCAAGCCTTGGAGAATCAAAGCTTTATCAACAGTCCGTAGTTCTCCCAGATGTCTCTCCTCCCCACATGCCTTCAAGCTTTGTAGACTCAAGGCTTTATCAAAACTAATAATGTAAAGCTCTCTCATGTCCCTCCTCCCTTTCCCCGCCACAAACACTTCAAGCCTTGTATGGAAGTGAAGGTCTATTTTGAGGTCAGAAGTGGACTAAGCAGCACCAGTCTGTAGGGTAAGGCTGGGCATCCATTTGTCTGTGGTCAAATGTGGACAAATGGATGCTCAGCTTAACAGTAAAATGTAATGGCTTTGTGAGCCAGGTCTTGAGTATCTTACTTGCATAAAGGACTAAGATTTGTGCGTATGTACTGTACTTGTGTAAATGTTTATCTCGTGTAAAAGTTGACCCTGAAAGGTTATGACAGTAGTGATATTAGGAGCAGCAGCAGTAGTAGTAGTAGTAGTAGTAGTAGTAGTAATAGCAGTAGTAGTAGTAGTTGTCCAGTGTTGGCTGAGGAAGGCTGGCTGACAGGTAACAGCCGTGGCCACTCTGCCAGGCCCTGGGTTGGGAGCGTTGAGGGCGTGCCAAGCCTCCAGCCTCAACCTCCTGGAATGTTGGATCTCCATGTGTCATTTCTCAGTTCTACTGTTAGCCCACAGGGAATTTTCCTTACTGAGTTAAGGAATCCTGTTCAAAACTCCATTTTATCTCGTAGGCAGTGATTCCTTTGTGTGTGTGTATTTAATGTAATTATCTTTACTCTGTCAAGATATATATTCATTCAAGGTAATACATGCAATCTGTGTGTACACAACACAGTTGGAAGTGCATACTTAAAGATTAAATTTTCACCATATTGGTGATGCCGAGGTAGCCACGATCAACAGTAGTAAGATGTGCAGCCTTCCACAAGGTGCAGGAGACATCACAGTGTGTTCAGATGCAGACCAAGCCTGACCAAGGCCCAGCAAACACAGCCCTGAGTTGCCTGTGAGGCGGCCCGGCACTCACTAGGGGGCAGGCACTGCTTGCCCGCCTCACCCCGCCCACCCCAGGCAGCAGGTTGTCCAGGCAGCCACACCGTCTGATGTGTGCAGTAAGGTCAGGGTGTCCTGTAGTGAGTGCAGGGCTGGGCAGTTCCAGCCACCCTCACCAGTCCAGTATTTTCATAAGGTATATCATAATGTCATTGGAGTTCATCATCTAACAAGATAGTTCATGTCTTTCCCCATGAATTCTTTCATTGCATAATGTATCTTCAAATAATAACAATATGAAAATGTGTTGAATCTTTCAGTCCCCTCAGCTAGGGTTTGCCTCACAGCCTGTAGCATGGCTGCCATACATACACTTTCCCTCCAGCATGTCTGTTACAACAAGGCTTGCCCTCAGCCATTCCTTGGCCTCCCAGCAGCCTTACAGTGACAGCATACGGTGGGCAGCTGCACCAGCTTTTCTTTTGGAAATTAATCAGTTATTACAAGTTAATGAAGCAAGTGTAATTGATGGCATTCATCTATCCTTTTGGGTGACACTGTGACTGTGTCAAGAGAACTTGTCAAAACCAAGCTGAAAGGCACAAGGTGTGAGCGCCCTCCAAGGCAGGTGTTGCTAAATACTGAACATCACTTCTTAGTCCCTGGAGGGCAGTGTAGTAATGAGGTGAGTCTGTAGTGTTACTCAAGGTCGTGTACAGGCGCTGAAAACTCAAGAATCTTTTGGCACTGGAGGTGAGTCCTTGCCGCCCCTCATGTGTTATCAGTGGGCACCAGATACCAGCATGGAGTGGCTGTGGCCCAGGGGGGAAAGTGTTGCTGATTGGCCTGTGTGGAGTGTTTTCTTGATGCATTGGGGATTACATATGTGACTCCCTCTGTAATTAGGAGCCACCCACCCACACCCTCTCATTCCCCACTGGACAACCCTCTCAATGAATTGGAAACAGTATTAGTATTAACCTTTCTCTTCTCTTTATAGTTCTTCTTCCTATACTTCTACTTTTTCATTTTCTTGTTCTTATTGTTATTTGTAGTAGTTGTTGCTATAGTATTAGTAGTAGCAGCAGCAATAGTAGTAGAAGCAGTAGTAGTAGTAGTAGAGTGACTTGTTATAATCCTATGCTGCAGGTTTGTGGACAGGATGCACTGAGCTCTTCCATCCCCCTCACACAGAGCTCAGTTACTATAGTCTTAGATGAAGGATGCTGAGGGAACTGACCATAGGGAGAGAGAATACAAGGAGCAGACCAGATAGATATGAAGTGACTGAGAGCAGCGTTATGTCCTCTGAGGTGTTAATACAATGGAGTGAGGGAACATAGGAAGGGAAGAGGGCAGTGAAGTGAGTAGATGTATTGTTGTTTACTGAGATGTGTATATTGGGGTGAACTGTCTAGAGGAATAGCCATGATCTCTCTCTCTCTCTCTCTCTCTCTCTCTCTCTCTCTCTCTCTCTCTCTCTCTCTCCCCCCCCCCCCCCAGGTCCCCCATTGCCTCTCTCACCCTCGTTGTCATAATTGCCCCTCACCTTGTCTTATCAGCTGCCCTTAAGTAGTCAGATGTACCCATTATAGAGGACCAGCAAGACCTAGCTCCTTCTACTGACACACATTGATATAGTTTCTGATGGTAGAAGAAGTGGGCCAAGGCTGGAAAATATTGGACAAAAGGCTCTAGTCATGATTAAGGAAAAGAAACAGAGGAAGAAGCTGAAAGGAGTAATTTTTGTTCTGTAGATTTTTATTTTTTTATTTTTAGTCTTTCTTGATGGAGCTTGATGGTCAGCCCCAGCCCGTTATGGCGCAGGCAAGCGTTTATAGTGGCGCCATCTTGCTTGACATGCGGCCCCCAGGAGCTCATCTTTGAGCCTCTATTTTTAGAGAGAGAATGTAGAGTCTGGGTTGATAGGTGGTCTTCAGGCCTGCGTGTGGGTAGTCTTAGGCCTTAGGCGGTGCCTGAAAAAGTCCCAGCTGTTGCGGAGAATGGAGAATGAAGATACTGGTTAACTACTGGATGACTCTAGAATTGGGAGGTTGAACTGCGCAGAGATAAGCTTGAATAGTCATGTACTACACCGAGGCTACATTAGTGGTGGAAGCTTATCGTTTCACATGATCAAAAGATAAATGAAAACTGCTAAAAAAAAAAAGCTATGGCAAAAGATAATTAAACAACACCACAGTTAAAAAAAGTTGAAGAATATGTCGGTGAGAGGAGAGGAGACGAGTTGATAAGACGAATACCCTTTGACTCTACTCCGTTTAATTGGATAGAGAGGCCAACAAAAAACAGTAGCCAGGTGAAAGTTTAATGGGTTCTGATACACCATACACGGCTGTTACTAGTGGTCCGGAGAGGGGATAAAGGATCGAAGGGTTGAACACCACTTAGAGATTGAGAGGACGAAAAGATAATGAAAAAAAAAGTTGTAGCAGTAGTAATAGTAGTGGATGTAGTACTAGTAGTAGTAGGAGGAGGAGGAGGGAGTGGTAGCAGTAGCAGTAGTCTAATAGGGGTAGTTGTAGTAGTAGTAGAAGTAGTACGTAGTAGCAGTGATAGGCCTAAAAAACCCTATCTACGGCCTTGGTTGAGAAAGGGAGGGTGAGTAAGGAAGGTCATTGTAGTAGTAGTAATAGTAGTAGCAGTAGTAGTAGTAACTTGCTCCGAACTAATTTTTTTAAATCAGAGTAGCAGAGGTGGTGATGGTGGTGGTGGTGGGGACGTGCTGAGCGGATGCATAAATCTCAGTGGGTGGATCCACGGTGAAAATGACTCGTATGGGGGCCTGGGAGAGAGAGAGAGAGAGAGAGAGAGAGAGAGAGAGAGAGAGAGAGAGAGAGAGAGAATGTTCGTCGTATTATAATTTTTCAGAAAGGTTTTAGGTATAGCTGACGAGAGAGAGAGAGAGAGAGAGAGAGAGGTGATCGATTTGAACGTCATATTTCATCTACTACTACTACTACTACTACTACTACTACTACTACTATGATTATTGATATGACGGTGAAGATATTATGTACAACAGGGGCCAGAGAGAGAGAGAGAGAGAGAGAGAGAGAGGAAGGGGCGGGGCGGGAAGCAGTGTATCTCGGTGGCGGAGGAAATAAGTTGTTGGCGGCAATGAGTCAAGTGGTGGATGGGTAATGCAGCTTTGCCTCACACACCCACGCCTCACCTCACCTCACCCACGCTTGTCACACGCCTCACCTGCACCCAAATAGATAGATAGATAGATAGATAGATAGATAGATATTTTATTGACCACGAACAAAACCCGCATCACCGGCCCGTACTTCATCCAGGCTTGCGTTTTAATCCACGTCATCCACGCTTCACCTGCACCTATACCTCACCCATGCTTGTCACCCGTCTCACCTGCATCCACCTCACCCATGCTTAATTGTGTCTTGTACAGCGGCCCGTACCTCATCCACGCTTATGTTCATCCAGGCTTGCGTTTTCATCTACATGTCATCCACGCTTCACCTGCTCCCACCTCACCCATGCTTATATCTTGTTCACCGGCCCGTACCTCATCCACGCTTATGTTCATCCACGCTTGCGTTTTCATCCATATGTCATCCACGCTTCACCTGTATCCACCTCACCCATGCTTGTCTTCACCCGCACCTCACCTCACCCACGCTTCACCTGTATCCACCTCACCCATGCCTGTCTTCACCCGCACCTCACCTCACCCACGTCTCATCCACGCATCACCCATGTTTGTCCTAGGCGTCACCATCACCCACCTCCCCCATGCTTGTGTCTTCACCTGTAGGCTACACCTCTCCCACGCTTGTCTTCATCCGCCCTTCATCCACGCATTGCCATTTTTTTTTTTCAGGTTTTCGTGGCCCCTCCCCCTCCCCCTCCCACCGTAGTTACGCCGCTGGTGCTACGGTACGTAAACTCTAAGTAAACTATATTGGAAAGATTAAATTTATTCGTTTCGAGATATTTAAATGTTGCCCTTCTCTCCTGTCTCTCCCCTTCTGTAATCTTCTCCATCATCTCTTTTATTTTCTCTGTCTCGACACTCCTTCCTCTCTATTTGATTCGTCTCATAATAATAATAAATAATAATGATAATAATAATAATAACTCACAGCTTTATCTGCCTCCCAGCTTCACCCATATCTAAAGTAGCCTCACTGCACGTGTATGTCTCATTACTAACTCGCTTTCTTTTCCCTACGTCTTTTTCTTTATTTAATTAATCAAGTGTATAGTAAGAAGAGGAAGTGGGTTAGCGGAGAAAGTACTGTATAGGTGTATGGTGGAGGTTCGTTAACTGTTCTGATGTGGTTAGTGTTCCCTATGGTTACTCCCTCCCCCTGTCTCCCTCTCCTCTCCCCCACATCGTCGGCTATATAGGCGCCGACCCTCGCTCCTTTTCCTCGCAGTCCAAATTCATAACTGATGACTGGCAGATCGAGTACTGTGCTCTGCTATCATTCCCTCGTGTGTGTGTGTGTGTGTGTGTGTGTGTGTGTGCTAGTTGACGGGGGACGGGTGACGGAGTACGGGGTGATAGCTGTTATCGTGACACTTGACTGGCCTCGCGCACCGCTGCTCCGCCAACCGTCCGGTGGCGGCGGTATTGTTGACCCGAGCGAGGATCACCGAGCCGCGAGGCAGACCAATATGCAGGGCGTCCATTATTCTTGTGGCATAAAGATGCATTAGTCCTTGAGCCTGTGGTGGGTAAGGACCCATTATCCCGGGGCAAGGACTAATGCGTCGGAGATGGCCACTGAGGCCACGCGCAGCTACTGCATATGCTCCCATTATATAATGATGCAGATTACGTCGCGTAGCATACTGCCACACCTTGATATTATTACTCACGTGACTATCTAATTTATACTTACACACACACACACACACACACACACACACACACACACACACAAAGTCGTGCAAGGCTCGGGCGTGCCCGGCGAACAGCAGCTGTGGAAAAGTCGGGGCTGTGCCCCCTAGTGTCGGGGCTAAAGGGGGCTCGCGTCCCCCCAGGGCCCGCAGAGAAAAATTTGCCCCCCAGCGGGGCTCGATCCCTTTGGGAATTCCGAGAGAAACCGATGCAATTTGTATTATACTTGTTGAATAATTCTGTTACCTTGCCCCCTTTGTGCCTTCTCATCAGTGGACCACTCGCTACGCCACTGCCTGCTGGTAGGAATCTCCTTACAGTGTTATATCACTGGCATGTTGATCAGCACGGTTCTGGTCTTCTTGGGTGAGATTATGTTTTCAGTCTCCGGTGTGCCGCCTCCTGTACCACACGGGCATGTCATTGAATGAGACAGTGAAGAATAATGTTCTTAAGTGCTGTTGGTGAAATCCAGCAGCGAAGAGTTCAACATCAAGTATTTTATAGCCTATAATTGTATGTCCCTTCAAAGCAAATCGTCCCACACGTTTTCTTGTGTCATGTGTGCCTCGAGTTGACCCTGGCACTGGGTGCGCCGCCACGCAGGGCCGGGAGTGCCGCATCGTGTGCGGGCGTCCGCGCGCTCCCCGCCCTCTGCCGCAGCGCGGGCAGCGCGGCGCACCTTGTTGCCACGCTTGGCACTGTGTAACCGAGCGTCGGCTCGCCACCCCGACCTTGACAGTGTCACCGTTGTCAGCCGCTGCCCAGGTCAACTGCCCGCATCCTGCCTGGCGGGTCACCAAGTACTGCAGGCGAGGCGGCCGCCGGAAAGCACCGCGACGCTTAGTCGTGGCGCGGCCCGCGGCTGGCACTCGCACCGGCACTGCTACTTGTTCGCTCTTTGCTCGCTCTTATTATGTAATGTCCTCAATCGCATGATACCTCAATTGGGAGAAGTATTCTTTCTCGGCACAGCAGGCAGGCAGAGGATGGCGTGACAAGATAAAAAAAAAATACTAGCAACATGATATGCCCCAACAAAAAACAAAGATGATTTTTTTATCTCTAAAAAGAGTTAAGGCTGATTAGATTTTCCCGTTTCTTTCTTCATCGGTTGCGTAGCAGCGGCAGAGACCTTGATCTTGGCGGAGGTAGGGGCCGGGAAGGTGGTGAAAAAACAGCCTGTGAACCAGTGTGCACGTGCTGGAGGGACGGACCCGCGGCGGTGCTCATCTGTCCCGCAGGAAGGGTATATAAGACCCCGAGGGTGGCCCGCCCCGCAGTGGTCAGGGCGGCGCGCTGTGGTGCTCCTGTGTCACGTCCTGTGTGCACCTGCGAGTGTTGCGTGCACCTCAACCTTCCGCGCGAGGCCTACAGTGTGCACAAGGAAATATTGTTTTACTGCCTCGTATATTATCCATTACCTGGCGTGTGTTGCCCGAGACGTCTGGCGGCGGGCCGCCTGACACGCAGCCGAGACGCGGCGTGACCCGGCGTTGGTCCGCGGCCGACATGAGGCTGCTGGCGCCGGCTGTCGTGGTGGCCCTCGTGGCCCTGGCTGCTGCAGGTCAGTTCTCCCCCAAGTTGGTGCAGATCCGTCCCACGAAAAGAATAAAGGAGAAGGAAAAGAGGAATGAGATGGAGCGCTTTTGGCAAACACAGTAATGGCATGAAGAGCATTAAGCAACCTGCCGTGCACCCTTCCTGAAGAGCAAGTTGTACAATCAGTGTGTCCTGGCAGTCCTTACATGCCGTGAAGAGGAACGGGATGAAGCGCAATTGGTAGATATAGTAATGCCATGAAAATCCACTCCCTGAAGAGAAAGGTGTACAGTTAGTGTAACCTGCCGGTCCTTACATACGGAGACAAGGAACGGGAGGGAACCACGCTTTTGGTGAACTTAGTAATATCATGAATAGCAACCTGCCTGCCACCCGCCCTGAATAGAAAGGTGTACGATTAGTGTGTCTCGCCGGTCCTAACACACGGTTCAGCAACTAGGCGCCGCATAAAAGACTGAGATAGATAGATAGATAGATAGATAGACAGAGAGAGAGAGAGAGAGAGAGAGAGAGAGAGAGAGAGAGAGAGAGAGAGAGAGAATGCTGGGTATAACGCGTGTGTGTGTGTGTGTGTTGGAGTGGTCAGGGAACACGCCTCGCCTGTAATATTATATGTTGTAGGTAGTACGTATTTCTGTGCATACTTCTGTCCTCTCTTGGTCCAATTTCGTCGACTTCTTGTAGTGAGATGAACAAGTGGAACACCGATTGACTGCTTAAGCTTCGTTCCTCTGGGTCTACGATTGGGTAGTAGCATATATATAAAGTTTGGAGCATACGTTTAGATGCGCGTGGAGGCAGAAGCGATGAGTGGCCGGAAGAGAGATCAGGGGTCATAATCCTAAACCTATCGGCGCCCAAGCACATACATTTAACATGGCTTTCGTAGGATATTTTTATAGGCATTTTCATGGGTACTTTTATGACCCTGGTGGTTCTTTGACAACGTTTCTCCGTCCTGTCGGCCCTTTGAGCGGTGGGGGAGAATTAACCCACCACCCCGGGACACAACACAAGGCCAGCGGGACATCTCGGCAAGACGTGTGGGGGGGGGGGGGGGTTAAGTGAGGAGACGATTAAATGTGGAACGTTTCTTGTGGATTATAGCTCGTCCACCGTTGCCAGATTATACCCAGAGCATAGTATTTACCGGTTTCTGACGCATAACTATTGGCAGGAAACATCAGGAATTAACTATTTTAACGATAACTATGTATGGATCTCGTTATTGGGGCCCAGGAGACAGTTTTGGGGTTGGAAGTCGGTAAATATAAGAGGCTGAGTACGACAATCTGGCAACGTTCATCTCGTCTGCCCCCGTGGAAGTTGAGGGATACCGGGCCGCATATTCCCGAAGTCTGCGGGTCTGTGGTCCCTGAGTGAAGACGCTCGGCTGTAACTTCGAAACTAACCACGGACCGTTCTGGAAAATGCTCTTATAATGATTCCCCCAACCAAACCTTACATGACCTAACCTAACCTAACCTATCCTGCCGAGTTCAAGAGTAGGCGGCACATACCCGTACAGACTTCGGGAATATGCCACCGGGCCTAACGAGGGGATTGGTCTGGCGCGTCACCTCCATCTTAACAACGCCTGGTCACTTTCCTTCACACGTCGCCAGGTGCACATATATCAACCATCACGAAAGGAAGGGTGAACAGCTGGGTGGGCTACACGCCGACTGCCCGGACCGGGATTAGAACCCAGTCCCGCACGTTGGTAGTCAGGGACGTTAACCACTGCACCGCGGGGGCTCGCTTTTTTTTTTACAGCAAATTAAGGAGACAGCTCAAGGGCAAAAAAAAGAATAAAGGAAATAATAATGAAAAAAAAAAAACCGCTATTCGCTGCTCCAATATATGTAATATGATATAAATGTACAACTTCTGAACTGCTCGCGAAAACAAACAAACAAAAAAGAAATGTAGCCCACTCCTGTTTGTCCATTCATACTCTATTTTTACGATTGTTTTTTTCACACACAAAAGCAAAGAAAATCGCGTGTCACATATACATACACACACACACATACATACATTCATACATACATTCATACATACATACATACTTACATGCATACACACACACAAACATACACATTTTTTACTCTTGAAATTATAGCACCGTAGGTTTGATAAGTATTAGGGACGATGTGTATTTAATGTATTTATTTATTTATTTATATGTTAATTCGGTTATTTATAAAGTGATGGTGTTTATATATGTATACTCAACTTCGAGGATATAATATACGTGATAGAAACTCCATTAAAACACAAGAGTTATATTTTTCCCTTATTTATTATTGTATTTACTTCATTTTGGTTTCCTTTTTTTCTTCAGATGACGCCGAGCCAGTGTGCGCTAAGACCTGCAGCGCCTCGGGTGAGTACAGACACGGGACTCTGAAATAATTCTCTCTCTCTCTCTCTCTCTCTCTCTCTCTCTCTCTCTCTCTCTCTCTCTCTCTCTCTCTCTCATTATCTATCTCCCTATCTATCTCCCTATCTACCTATTTATCTTTCATCACAATATTACTAAGCCGGTTCTCGCCTTTTCCCTTCTATTCATAAATCTATCTCCTAATCTTCGTATAAATCATTAACCTTCATTTTCCTAACTAACTTCCTATCTTACCTTCTGTATATCTTTCTTCTACCTTTGTTTTGTGAGTTCGTGTGTCAAGGTGAATCTAGAGACAAGTGGCCGAAAGAGAAGGTCAGGAAGGAGTCATATTTTTAACCCTATCGGCACCCAAGCATACACATTTAACAAGGCCTTCGTTGGATATTTAGGCATTTTCATTGGTAGTTTTGTGACCCTGGTGGTAGTTTGACAAAGTTTTTGCACCGTGAAGGAAGGGGTCAAATGCTTTACCCCTATCGGCGGCACCCAAGCACACACATTTAACAAGGCCTTCGTTGGATATTTAGGCATTTTCATTGGTAGTTTTGTGACCCTGGTGGTAGTTTGACAAAGTTTTTGCACCGTGAAGGAAGGGGTCATATGCTTTACCCCTATCGGCGGCACTCAAGCACACACATTTAACAAGGCTTTCGTTGGATATTTAAGCATTTTCATTGGTAGTTTTGTGACCCTGGTGGTAGTTTGACAAAGTTTTTGCACCGTGAAGGAAGGGGTCAAATGCTTTACCCCTATCGGCGGCACCCAAGCACACACATTTAACAAGGCTTTCGTTGGATATTTAAGCATTTTCATTGGTAGTTTTGTGACCCTGGTGGTAGTTTGACAAAGTTTTTGCACCGTGAAGGAAGGGGTCGTATGCTTTATCCCTATCGGCGGCACCCAAGCACACACATTTAACAAGGCTTTCGTTGGATATTTAAGAATTTTCATTGGTAGTTTTGTGACCCTGGTGGTAGTTTGACAAAGATTCTGCAGCATGAACATAAAGAAACACTCATGGGGACGCGTTTTACCTCCTTCCTGGCCTTTAGAAATAATTGATGTCAGTGAAAGGAGCGTCTATATAAGGTTAGTAAGACACTTTTGCTTCTCACATCAGCTATTTCTAAAGGTCAAAGAAGGGGTCAGCCGGGTACTAATGAGTGTTTCTTTAGGTTCATGGTACAGAAGAAGGGTCAAACTACCACCAGGGTCATAAAACAACCCCTGAAAATGCCCACAACTCCTACGAAAGCCTTGTCAAATGGGTGTTCTTGGGCGACGAAATGTCTTATTATACGACCAATATATGAGTCCGCATTCTTGAACCTCTCGGCGTCTCAGTTCGCCTGTTTGAGAAGCCTCTCGTGAAAGTTGCTGCAGGGCTTTTCATGAACTGTTTTGTGATCCTGGTGATAGTTTTACACGCCCTGTGCACCTTGAACGGGAGAAACACCCATTAAACACACGGTTAATCGTCTCTGTGGCCTTGGGAGATAGTCGTAACGGGGGCCAGTGACGTTTAAGAATTTGAGTTTCGGAAGGAGAGGTGTCTTGGGTCGGTGCTGTCAGAAGCTTCCACCTCTCACATCATCTGCTTCCAAAGGCCAAACAGGAGATCAGTCGGGTCCTCATGAGTGTTTTTTTTAGACTCACCTTACAGAAGAAGGGTCAAACTACCACCAGGGTCATAAAACTACCCCTGGATATGCCCACAACTACGAAAGCCTTGTCAAATATGTGTTTCTTAAGGGTCATGGTACCGAGGAAGGGTCAAACTACCACCAGGGTCATAAAACTACCCCTGGATATGCCCACAACTACGAAAGCCTTGTCAAATATGTGTTTCTTAAGGGTCATGGTACCGAGGAAGGGTCAAACTACCACCAGGGTCATAAAACTACCCCTGGAAATGCCCACAACAACTACGAAAGCCTTGTCAAATACGTGTTTCTTTAGGTACATGGTATCGAGGAAGGATCTAACTACCACCAGGGTCACAAAACTACTCCCGGAAATGCCCACAACGCCTACGAAAGCCTTGTCAAATACGTGTTTCTTTAGGTTCATGGTATCGAGGAAGGATCTAACTACCACCAGGGTCATAAAACTACTGGAAATACCCACAGCTCCTTCGAAAGCCTTGTCAAATACGTGTTTCTTTAGGTTCATGGTATCGAGAGCCTTGTCAAATATGTTTCTTTTAGGTTCATGGTACGAGGAAAGGTCAAACTACCACCAGAATGCCTTGTCAAATACGTGTTTCTTTAAGTTCATGGTATCGAGGAAGGATCTAACTACCACCAGGGTCACAAAACTACTCCCGGAAATGCCCACAACGCCTACGAAAGCCTTGTCAAATACGTGTTTCTTTAGGTTCATGGTATCGAGGAAGGATCTAACTACCACCAGGGTCACAAAACTACTCCCGGAAATGCCCACAACGCCTACGAAAGCCTTGTCAAATACGTGTTTCTTTAAGTTCATGGTATCGAGGAAGGATCTAACTACCACCAGGGTCACAAAACTACTCCCGGAAATGCCCACAACGCCTACGAAAGCCGTGTCAAACATGTGTGCTGGGACCCGGAAGTGTTCAAGAATATACGGCCGTTGATACTCGTCTCTTCTCTCCTCTATCATTGGTTTCTGTGTTCCCGTGTGTAGATGATGGCTCGGGGTTCCAACCATGGCACCAGTATGTGTTCGTGTACCGGGGGGAGGCCAGCACTAGCACCAGCACCAGCACGGGCGAGCACCAGCAGCACCAGTCGACCCTGAGTGTGGCGGCGAGGGTCGTGGTGACTGCTGGAGCCTCGCCTTGTGACCTCAGAATGCAGGTGAGGGTCACACACACACACACACACACACACACACACAAACAAACACAAACAAACATTCACGAGGTAGATAGATAGATAGATAAAGAGACAGAGAGAGAGATACATACATACATACATACAGACAGACAGACAGACAGACAGACAGACAGGGAAATGCTAAAGATGTAGAACAAGTCAATTTTCAGAACCGAACCATAAATAAACTGAATATCTTACCAAATTAAATCATGCGTCAGAACCATCCACACACAACCTTGGGTAACACGCGGGTCATAGAAGCCTTGACCCATCCCTGTAAAGGTAAAAGAAGGAAAAATCACATACCAAAAAACTCTGACTGGATGACGAATAACGGATGGCGGATGACTGAATGATGGATGGCTTGTATATTATTAGATATGACATACACATACTCCAGGACGATATGGGTGCATGGATGACTAATGGTGGGGTTGGGAAGGGGGCATTGTGGATGAAGTTGAAAG
Organism: Eriocheir sinensis; assembly: GCF_024679095.1. NCBI lineage: Eukaryota > Metazoa > Arthropoda > Malacostraca > Decapoda > Varunidae > Eriocheir > Eriocheir sinensis. The sequence goes on from NC_066544.1 coordinate 17,421,400, forward strand.
TCACACCGCAAAACTCTCCGGTATCCTCCACCCGCGTTTCACATACTCTTGCCCGTCAGATCCCGAGCTTGGAGATGCAGGGCGATTCGTGGTGGCTCACGCAGGCTGTGCAGGCCCACGACTTGTACTTCAGGTGAGTTTCCCCTTAGAACCATTGCCGGGAAGGAAGGATTATATACCCAGTGAGTCCCAACCTTTGACTTATGATTCGTTACCAGTATATAATCGGTCACATGAACTCTGTCTTATACCGACCCCTACTAATACCATTCAGGGAACATGATGGAAACTAGTTGTGTGAGAGGACTTGCTTCTTGTAGTCTCCTTATGCATCTATTGGGAATTTGTGAGTTGTGAATGCGTCAAAGTGTTCATCCTAGCCCTGTTCTTCTGCCCCTTTCAGTTACCAGGGCGGCCGCGTGGAGGAGCTTTGTCCCCACGAGGAGGAGGTCCCCGCCGCCACCAACTTCAAGCGGTCCGTGTTGTCACTACTGCACACAAGCATGAACCTCGACAACCCCAAGGACAAGCTGATAGTGCAGGAGGTGAGTCTACTGCTACTATTATTACTACTACTACTACTACTGCTACTACTGCTACTACTACAATACGACTACTTCTTCTTCTTCTTCTACTACTACTACTACTACTACTACTACTACTACTACTACTACTACTACTACCACTACTATTACAACAGATTATGATATGTGTAACTGTTGTTTATTTTTGTATTATGAGATCAACCAATTGCCAACTTATCTATCTATCTACTAACTATCTATTTGCCTATCTGTGTGTATGTGTCCAGCAATCTTTTATCTATCTGTCTATCTTTCTATCTATTTATCTATCTATCTATCTGTGTATCAATCTATCTATCTCTTTCCCCTTCAGAGTGACATCGCAGGGGAGTGCAGGACAGAGTACCACCTCATGATCAGGGGGGAGGACAATCTTGTGTTCAACAAGACCAAGAACGACTGCCTGGCCCAACACTCCCAGCTCCCGCACCTCCCTCACAGCCCTGCACCCTTCACCCTCCCCCTGGCAGCTCCCTTCTTCAGGTAAACCAAACTACAGCTGTCTACCTACCCACCCAGAGCCTGTATATTCAGACATTTAGGGGCTTACAAAAGTCCTCATTTCGTAAGGTTTTTGTTGAGGTTGTTGTGGGTATTTCCATGGGTAGTTTTATGAGCCTAGTGATAGTTTGACAAGGCTTTCCATATTCTCAGACATTTTAGGGCTTACACACACACACACACACACACACACGTTTTGTAAGGCTTTCGTAGAGGTTGTGTTAATTTCCATGGGTAGTTTTATGAGCCTTGTAATAGTTTGACAAGGCTTCCTATATTCTCTGACATTTTAGGGCTTACACACACACACACACACACACACACACACACGTTTTGTAAGGCTTTCGTAGAGGTTGTGTTTATTTCCATGGGTAGTTTTATGAGCCTAATGATAGTTTGGCAAGGCTCCCCCCCCCCACACACACACACATTTCATAAGGCTTTTGTAGAGGTTGTGGGCATCTCCATGGGTGGTTTTATGAGCCTAGCGATAATCTGACAAGGCTTCTTCACCTTACAGCCATTCTAAGTCCAGGTATAAGGTGGAGTTTGATGCCACCTGTGTTTTAAGGTCACAATTCTCACTGACAGGAGCAACCAGGAGTGCCTCATGGAGAGCCAGAGGGGCGTGTGGAAGAGTGTGGAGTGCCAGCAGCATGTGAAGGTGGATGGCCCTCTGGCACCCTCAGAAGGACCCATCTCCTTCACCTTGTCCTCCAGTCTTGTCCTCGAGACGTCAAGGCCTGAAAGGAGTGCGCACGCCTCGCACCAAGGTAACTTTTTTTTTTTTACATTTGCATTAGAAAACTGTACACCATTAGAATTAGTTTGAGTAGAAAGTTTAACATCTTGCCTCTCTGAATGACTAAACCCAACACCTTCCACCCCAAAGAACAATGGGCAAGAAGAGAGTCACTGAGGATGAGCCTTGAGGAGAGGGAGGAGGCGGAGGAGGAGGGTGTCAGGCAGCCCCATGAGTCTTCCCACACCCAGACACAGGTGAGTCTTTGAACCACACACTCGGAGCTTTCCTATCCTTATTGTTCCTATCCTTATTTTCTTATCCTTACCTTACACTGAACTCAACCACTAGTTTTTACAGTGCACTCGATCATTTTCAACCAACAGGACAGGGCCATAATATATCTGTATCTTGTGACTATAGTTTCCTTTTATCCTTGACCCGTCCGCTGTGATTAGTTCGGCATTGGCCTTCACTGGTAGCCTGGTAACATATTCTCCCAGGTCTTTCTCTGCCTCCGTGGTGGATAGTGGTGTATTTCCCATGTGGTATTGGTGTGCTGGATTTTCCCTCCCAAGGTGCAGGACTTTACATTTTTCTTCATTAGATTGTATCAGCCACTTTTTGCTCCATTCCTGTAGCTTGGTGATGTCTTCTTGTAGGAAATCTGCATCCAAGGGGTTAATACTGACTGACTCTGTTTTTCATAATGTTCCTTCCTTCCATTCCTGTAGCTTGGTGATGTCTTCTGGTAGGAAATCAACATCCAAGGGGTTAATATCAACTGACTCTGTTTTTCATAATGTTCCTTCCTTTCATTGCTGTAGCTTGGTGATGTCTTCTTGTAGGAAATCAACATCCAAGGGGTTAATATCGACTGACTCTGTTTTTCATAATGTTCCTTCCATTCCTGTAGCTTGGTGATGTCTTCTGGTAGGAAATCAACATCCAAGGGGTTAATATCGACTGACTCTGTTTTTCATAATGTTCCTTCCTTCCTGCACCAGGCTGCCGATGCCTTACGTGCGCTGGCAAGGATGGAGGAGAAGGAGGAGCGGCCGCGTGTGTTCGGTCACCTGGTGGAGCGTATGAGTCGCCTCGACCAGCAGGGGGTGCAGGAACTGTGGGACACCTTCAGCGAGATGGAAAACCACAAGTAAGGAGAGGAGGATCAGCGTGCTTGTTTCAGTGAGGGACAGTCTTGTGGGCAATGATGATAGTTTCAAGAGGAGGGTATCAGGTCGCCTCTCCTCCCGAAATTGACGTATCTTTCAGTCACTCCTCTTTATTCTTTTGTAGGAGCAGTGAGTAGCATTTTTTTTTTTCATTATTCTCTCCTTTTTTTTGCCCTTGAACTGTTTCCTCTTCTGTAAAAAAAAAAAAAGTTGAAAGTTTCAGTCATTAGTAGATAAATGGATTTCTCTTATTATTATTATTATCATTATTATTTAACAACCTTATTATCCCTTATGAGATTCAATGGGCTATGGTTCTCTCCCACTCCTGGTGATTGTTTATGAATGGAGTAACTGAATGCGCTAGCCGGAAAGTAAAATTCACATCACAGTTGACCCCATTCCCAGACCATGATACGTTCAGTTAGGGACAGACTCTAGCCGTGACTGTCAGGATAGTCCTCATAGGGGTAGGGGGCTAGTTCACAAAGTAGCCCCCATCACACAGTTTTCCTTTGGGCTCCAGAAAGTCTTAACCCGTCCGCTGCGATTGGCACGGATTTGGCCTTCACTGGTAGCCTGGTAACATATCCTCCCAGGTCTTTCTCTGCCTCTGTGGTGGATAGTGGAGTGTTTCCCATGTGGTATTGGTATGCTGGATATCCTCTCCCAAGGTGCATGACATTGAATTGAAGCAGCCATTCTTTGTTCCATTTCTGTAGCTTGGCGATATCTTCTTGTAGGAAATCTGCAGTCAGAGGGTTAAGGAATTGCAGCAGTCTGGGTAGGGGGCTAGTTCACAAAGAAGCCCCCATCATACAGTTTTCCTTAGTGCCCCAGAAAGTCTCAATATCACCTTTTTGAGTCCCTCCGATCACTCTCCTCAGGGACTTCATGCTGGATGGCTTCCTGGCATGTGACTCTGGGCCGTGTGTGGGGCTGGTGACGCGCCTGGCAAGTCTTGAGCCAGCCACACTCCCACCTGCCACACTGTCCTCCTGGCTGGCAGCAATGCACCTCCAGTCCCAAGCTGACCCCTCGTCCATCACTCACATTATGGTGCGTAGAGAGCTGTGTGTGTGTGTGTGTGGGAATGTGTGTGTGTTTGTGTGAGTGTGTGAATGTGTTCTCTCTCTATCGCCATGTTTAGTTTTTATTCCTTTCCTTTGCTCTTTCTTCTGTCTTTCAATGTTATTTGTTCCTCTCTGTCCTCCTCCTTCTCTTCCTCTTCCTCCTCTTCTTCCTCCTGTCTCTCTCTCTCCAACAAGTTGATAATTCCTTTTTGTTCTCCTCCTCCTCCTCCTCCTCCTCCTCCTCCTCCTCCTCCTCTTCCTCCTCCTGTCTCTATCTCCATCAAATTATTAATTCATTTTTGTCCTCCTCCTTCTCCTCCTCCTCCTCTTCCTTCTGTTTCTCTCTCCATCTAATTCATTTTTGTCCTCTTCCTTTTCCTCCTCCTCCTGTCTCTCTCTCCTTCAAGTTCTATATTCCTTGCTGCCATTCTTCTCCTCCTCCTCCTCCTCCTCCTCCTCCTCCTCCTGTCCCTTGTAGCATTAAAATAAACCTTCCTATGTTGTGTCCTGCAGAGCCTGGTGGAGAGTCATCTTGGAGTGAGGGAGGCAGCAGTGATGGCAGCCTCCAGCGTGGTGTTCAGAGCGTGCCAGAAGAACTCCAGTGCCTGCCACACTCATGCCCAGTGAGTGCTTGATGTGTGTGTGTGTGTGTGTGTGTGTGTGTGTGTGTGTGTGTGTATCATGCTCTTTCCTGGTCTTCACTCCTCCTCCTTCTCCTCCTCCTCTTCATTCAGTTTTCCTTTTTCTTTGTGCGTATGTGTGTATCTGTGTGTATATCCATGTGTCCTCCCCTTACAGACCCTTCCTGAAGCACATTAGACAGGAGGTGGGTGAGGGCTGTGAGTGGGGTCAGGACAAGCAACAACAGCAGAGGGTCAAGTTTGCCCTGCAGGCGCTCGGCAACGCTGGAGTGGTCCCAAAAGACAACTTCCCACAGAGATGCTATAAGGTGAGGGAAGCTTTGTTTGTCTTCTTTTTGACAGCAAGGGAGGCAGGTTAACCCGGTAACTGTGAGGATTATATTTCTCTAAGCAAGAAAAATGAGAAAAAATCATCACTCACACAAACCATTTCATAATATATATCAATGCATCATCTATTTTGGGGGGTTTATATCATGGCAGAAATTTGGCCCGTCGCTGCTACACGGTAAAGCCACAAATTTGGCCCATCGCTGCTACACGGTTAAGGGCAGGAAATAAGAACAGCAACAGAAAGGCCCATGATGCATATAGAGAGGAAGGAAAAGTTAGTTAATCAGCATTTTTTTATATAATTTCAAGACAGCTTAAGATTATAATTTCCCCCGTCAGAATTGAGGTTACTTCTTACCCTCCCAAAGACACACAGAACTGCTACAAGGTGAGGGAGTCTGCACTTTATATACAGAGGAAAAGTTGCCTAATCTACGTACTTTCTATTATTTCAAGACAGTTTAAGATTAGAATTTCCCCGTCAAAATTGAGGTTACTTTTTACCCTCCCCAAAGACACACAGAACTGCTAGAAGGTGGGACTCTAAGCTGCTTATAGAGACAGAGAGGAAAAGTTGGCTAATCTGTACACTTTCTACAATTTCAGGACAATTTCCCCGCCAGAACTAAGCTTACTTTTCCCCTCCCCAGAACAAGCTGCTGCCAACGGAGCTTCGCGTGGCAGCCCTGCAGACCCTGAGGCGTGTCGGCTGCCAGGACTCTGAGGCTCCGTGGACTGTGAGTATTACTATGAGGGGCTGAGGGTCTGCTTGTGAGGAGTCCAGGTACCATACATAGCAAAGGGTGTGTGTTTTTGAATGGAATGAGGACTCCAACAAGGGTGATATTAATAAGGTTATGGTATCAATGGCTGTGTGTGTTAATGAGTGGATAGAGGCTGATATTCTATAAGGTTCTGGTTGTAAAAGAGTTAAAGATCCATTGAGTAAAGTCCTTCCTTGGTGGTGCAGGTTCTGGAGGATGGCCAAGACAGTGTTGAGGTCCGCCTGGCTGCCTACCTGGCCCTGCAGCCCTGCGCCGCCGTCGCTCCACGCTTCTTCCTCCGCCTGCAAACACTGCTGGAGAAGGAGGAGGTCAACCAAGGTAACGATGCAAGAGTTCACTGCCATCTTCACTCTCTCGTCCCTGGCAATAATGTACTTTGAAACAGACTTTTTCTCTAGGGGGGTCAACCAAATAAAGGTGTTTTTCATCTTCTAGTTGGGTCATTCATCTGGATTTTCACTTTCTTCAGTTTTCTTTGTGTAGGAGAAGCACACTGTGTTGTTATGTCACTTAGTGTTGCCCTTGTGCTGCCTCCTGGACGCTGAAAAAAAGTCATTCACAACAATATATGGGTGTTCTTCATCTTCCAGTGGGGTCGTTCATCTGGACCCACGTGCGTAACCTGGCGGATCAGCCCGGGGCCAGCCAGGGGGAGCAGGAGGTGGCTCGCCTGGCCGCCCAGCTCACCCTCGACAACAAGTTCAACACCAATGGCTTCCAGGCCTCCAAGAATTACCGGCTGGCACAGTTCAGTGACACAGTGAGTGGGTCCTCTGGGGGTTGCATGTAATCAATGGATCACAAGGGTCAGAGTATTTTAAATATGGATAGGAGTAAAAAAAAATGCAGTCACTTGTGGAAAAGATTAATTATTTGAACCATTGAAAGTTGAAGCCCAAGTTTGAATGGGTACTGTTTTTCCAAGGGATTGCTACTACTACTACTACTACTACTACTCTCCTTCATATTCCATTCATTTTCTTCTCCATTCTCAAAATCCACTTAATGCTTTCTCCTTTTTTCATATAACAATCTTCTCTCTCTCCCTTCCTTTAGTCCGAGTGTTCCTATTCCTCACCCTCAGTGTCTTACAGCTTGGCGTCGGAGGCATCGTCGACGGGGACGTAATCTTCACCCCAGAGTCTTACCTCCCACGCGCCGCTGCCGTCAACCTCACGCTGCAGCTCTTGGGCAAATCCGTCAACCTGTTTGAGATCGGAGGCAACTTCAAGGGACTGGAAGACTACGTTGAGAGGTTCTTTGGGAAGGGAAGTTACTTTGAGAACGAGGAGATTCAGAAACTGCTCCAGAACCTTCGCCCCAAGAGAGACGCGCGTGACGAGAAGCTTGAGGAATACCAGGCGCTGTACGACAAGGCCAAGGAGAGGAAGGAGGCCGTGGAGGGAGGGGAGGAGCCAGCGGCCGCCCTGTACCTGCGTGTCTTTGGCGATGAACTGATGCGCTCGGACAACATCCTGACCGCTGATCCTCTGAAGGCCATCCAGGAGGCCGTCCAGCGACTCTCTTCACATAAGAACTTCCAGGTGTGTTGGCAGCCATTGATGTGTGTTCAGTTGGCAAATAAGGGAATTAGATTAGGTTAAGGGGTCTAGAAAGGGATTAGATTAGGTTAATGGGGTTAGGAAAGGGATTAGATTAGGTTAAGGGGGTTTAGAAGGTAACATATACACCCAGGTCTTTCTCTGCCTCCGTGGTGGATAGTGGAGTGTTTCCCATGTGGTATATCCCCTCCCAAGGTGCATGACTTTACATTTCTCTTCATTGAATTGTAGCAGCCATTCTTTGTTCCATTCCTGTAGCTTGGTGATGTCTTCTGGTAGGAAATCCACAGTCAAGGGGTTAAAACACTGCGGGTAATGAACAAACTCTTTCTCCAATTCCAGGTCATGAGTCAGGAGTTTGTGACGCCCACACTCCTTGGCTTCCCGCTGAGGCTCAAGTACAACATGTCCGGCTCGCTCTCCCTCAGCAAGGAAGGCAGGTTTGATATGGCGGGCCCGGGGCAGCTGTTACTGGAGGGGCGGCTCTCCCCCTCTGTGACCGTGGCCGCCGATGAAACGTTCCTCCTGGATGGCTACGGGAGCTACAGCGGCATCAAGCGGAGCACCACGCACCACACACACACTCATCTCGGCGGGAAGATCAGCATCCGCGGCGGCCATCTTGTCGACATCCAGCTGGACCTGCCTGAGACGGAGGTGATGAAGATCCACTCCTCCGTTAAGGTCACTGTGTATTCCAATGCCGACCAGGGGTGGAGCGAACCGGCAACGCAGACGCCGCCGCAGACGTCTGAAGGCTGCTCGTCCAAGGCTCTGAGTGACGCCATTGGGCTCCAGGTCTGCAGCAGGGAGACTCAGGCTACACAGCTCACCATGGGGACCTTAGCCGACGCCAACCTTTACGAGAGGCAGATTGTGGTGACAAAATCCGACAACTTTGATAAATTTGTGTTCTCTTTCCGAAACACCGCAAGCAACATGGAGGCTGTTTTTGACACCCCCGGCTCCTCCGTCGACCGAAGAGTCAGCGTTGTGTTGGACAGTCGCGCCGACGGTGTGGGCGGCACTGTGGAGGTCCCCGGCAGGCAGGTGGAGGGCCAATACCGCTGGTCCTCGACACTTAAAAGACTGGCACTCAAGTATTACAAAGACTCGCAGCCACATGCAGAGTTTGACGCCTCCCTGCAGAGTGAGAGGGAAGGGCCGGGTATGAGGCACACGTCCCTGCTGGTGGTGGCCCTGCCTGGCCTATGGGAGGTGAAGGCCAATGGCTCGCTGCTCCAGGCACCCGAGAGTCTGTCCTGGGATGCCACCTTCATGTCCAGCTTCCAGGATGACCCTCTGGCCACACAAGGTAAGGAACTCTACTCACCTCCTCCTCTTCCTCCTCCTCATCATTCATTTGTTATTTTCAGAAGCCTGGGACAAGTTCATTAGTACCTTAGAGCTGGGGACGTGAAATTCTTCCCCGTACATCAATTTTGGGTTTTAAGGTCTTGTGTTACGGGTTAGGAGGTGCCTCAGGGTGCTTACAGTCTCCTTATAATAATATCATCATTATCATCATCATTTCGTTGGACACTTTATGGCTCTCCTCCATTCTACTCTGTCTTCTGCCCGATGCTCATCCAATCCCATCAGTGCCAAGTCTTCCTGTATACACCTTCTCCATGTTTTCCTAGGTCTACCAACTGGTCTTCTTCCTTCTATCTCCAATCTCTCCAAAACTCCCAGCACTGTATCCTCCCCTGCTCTCTTTACATGTCCAAACCATCGAAGTCTTTCCCTTCTGAGCACTGTTTCCAGGTCCTCTACTCCACATCCGTTAGCTACATCTGCACTGGACACCTTGCCTTGTCTCCTTATATCATTGTGTATCCTCCCCTCTTTGTAGTAAATAACTGGTGACATGAAATTCTTCCTCATACATTAGCTATAGGTCTTGAGGTGTCATATCACTGGTGTTACATTGTCGGGAGTTATCATAGGTCACTTACTTGTGGTCTTGTTAAATCTTTGTGTATCTTTCTCTCTCTTTCAGGCAAGTGGGAGGTGATGGAGGAGCAGCACCAGGCCTCGGCACGGGTCATGATGGGGCAGTACTTCGGCTCAGCGTCCGGGAGCGTTCTGTGCGAGGCGGAGCTGACGGTGGTGGAGGCCAAGTGTGAGTACGGGTTAGACGGAGCGCAGACCGACTCTCTTGCTCTCAGCGCTCGACTGACGGAGAAGATGGTGAACGGAGAGAAGTCCTTGGAGGGCCGTGTGTCTGTGCAGGTAGGTGACGGCTGATTGGTTTTGTTGTTTGTAATGTTTTTTTACGGCAGAGGAAACAGTTCAAGGGCAAGAAAAATAAAGAATAATAGTGAAAAAAAGCCCGCAAGTCTTACTATAAATATGTTTCTTCTTTTTGGTGTTTTAGTTGTTTTTGTTCTTGTTTTTTGTTCTTTATTTCTTTTTTTCTTCTTTTTTTTACTCCACTATCTTCCTCTTCTTCCTTTTCTGCCTCTTTTTCTTCTTCTACTTTTTCTCCTACTTCTTCTCTTTCTTCCTCTTCTCTCTCCGTCCTCCCTGAGTTCACATGAGCATAATTAAGTAGGACAACTGCATACATAAATGGCGCTGACCACTAAGAACACTCACAGCCCCGACTTGCATGCATAAGAATGACAGACTGTTTGATGATAATGTAACCTTTATGGTCCACTTCCAGGTGTGTTGGCAGTCTTTGATGTGTGCACAGTTGGCAAATAAGGGAATCAGATTAGGTTATGGGGGTTTAGAATGGGTTAGATTAGGTTAAGGGGGTTTAGAAGGGGGTTAGATTAGGTTTAGGGGGTTAAGAAGGGGTTAGATTAGGTTAAGGGGGTTAAGAAGGGGTTAGATTAGGTTATGGGGGTTTAGAAGGGGGTTAGATTAGGTTTAGGGGGTTAAGAAGGGGTTAGATTAGGTTAAGGGGGTTTAGAAGGGGGTTAGATTAGGTTAAGAGTGTTTAGAGGGGGTTAGATTAGGTTAAGGGTGTTTAGAAGGGGTTAGATCAGGTTAAGAGTGTTTAGAAGGGGGTTAGATTAGGTTATGGGGCTTTAGAAAGGGTTAGATTAGGTTAAGGGTGTTTAGAAGGGGGTTAGATTAGGTTAATGGGGTTTAGAAGGGGGTTAGATTAGGTTAAGAGTGTTAAGAAGGGGGTTAGATTAGGTTAAGGGTGTTTAGAAGGGGTAAGATTAGGTTAAGAGTGTTTAGAAGGGGGTTAGATTAGGTTATGGGGGTTTAGAAGGGGGTTAGATTAGGTTTAGGGGGTTTAGAAGGGGGTTAGACTAGGTTAAGGGGGTTTAGAAGGGGGTTAGATTAGGTTAAGAGTGTTTAGAGGGGGTTAGATTAGGTTAAGGGTGTTTAGAAGGGGTAAGATTAGGTGAAGGGTGTTTAGAACTTCTCCTCTTCTCTTCATAGTCAAGCCAGGCGGATGCGGGGCTGACCGTGGATGTGCTGCACCAACCTGGCAACACTGCAGCCAATGCCAGCCTCTCCCTCAGCGGTGCAAAGGTAAGGGAAGCTTCTCGGTCGCTGGCGGAGTTGAAACCACCTCTGTTTTTTATAATGGGAAGGCCAGTCAGGGCAGCGGGCTCCAAACAGCATCAGAATTGGGTGGTTACATGAGCTTACCATATTTATATTTATACCTATGTAGTCTATGGGCTATGCTGTTTAACCCGTCCGCTGCGATTGGCACGGATTTGGCCTTCACTGGTAACCTGGTAACATATAGTCCCAGGTCTTTCTCTGCCTCTGTGGTGGATAGTGGAGTGTTTCCCATGTGGTATTGGTGTGCTGGATTAACATATAGTCCCAGGTCTTTCTCTGCCTCTGTGGTGGATAGTGGAGTGTTTCCCATGTGGTATTGGTGTGCTGGATATCCCCTCCCAAGGTGCAGGACTTTACATTTTTCTTCATTGAATTGTAGCAGCCACTTTTTGCCCCATTCCTGTAGCTTGGTGATGTCTTTGGTAGGAAATGGGCAGTCAAGGGGTTAATTCTCACTCTTTTAATTCAGTTTCTCATCACGTTTTCTTTTTAATCATGCCAGCTATCCCTCGTGTCTGTTTCCATCTCTTATTGAAATCATTCTCATTAGCTTATTAAATTCACATTGCATCCCCCATGACAAGCTTTTTAACATAATGCCTCACTAGATACTTTTCTTCCCCTCAGATAAACTCAACCCTGGTGTCGAGGAACATTGGCGAGGGAGACAAGAGGGACGTTGAGATGGCCTTCAGCGTGTTCAGTCAGCAGCTGGCCCTGGACTACCTGGGCCGTGTGCTGTACAAGGTGAGGGCCGACACGTAATCACAGGAAGGGCCTTGAGTTGGTATTGTGAGACGCTTCCACCCTTCACATCAACTATTTCCAAAGCCTATAAAAGTGATCAGTCGGGTTCTAATGAGTGTTTCTTACCAGGCATCGGATGGAGCTCTCCAGGCCGAGGCCGAGGCAAGGCTTGGCTCTCTGGGTCACATGAAGCTGTCACTGAGCCACCTCCTGCAGTGTCAACCCTTCCACGCCCTGGCTGGCATCCACCTGGAACTCAATGACCACCTGCTTCAAGCCAGCTACAATGTGGACCTTAGCAAACCCGGCCACAAGGAGATAATGGTGAGTGTTAACCCGTCTGCTGTGACTGGCATGGATTTGGCCTTCTCTGATAGCCTGGTGGCATATAGTCCCAGGTCTTTCTCTGCCTCTGTAGTGTCGTACCAATCAACCCTTATGTCAAGCTGTTTTCTGTCTCTTATTCAAATCTTTCTTTTTTCATGATAAGTTACCTAATATAATACCTCTCTAGATCCTTGTCCTTCCAACCAACCCATATGTCAAACTGTTTTCTCTCTCTCTTATTCAAATCTTTCTTTTTTCATGATAAGTTACCTAATATAATACCTCTAGATCCTTGTCCTTCCAACCAACCCATATGTCAAACTATTTTCTCTCTCTCCTATTCAAATCTTTCTTTTTTCATGATAAGTTACCTAATATAATACCTCTCTAGATCCTTGTCCTTCCAACCAACCCATATGTCAAACTGTTTTCTCTCTCTCCTATTCAAATCTTTCTTTTTCCACCAAATTGGGCAGGTTTTGATAATGAGAAACCTGTTGTCCTTTGTTCCATAGGTTCATAGTGCAGTGGGTGCCGCCAGCGCAGGGTTTTACGCCGAGGTCGACCACGCCCGCACCAAGCCCTTCCAGATGCATGCGAAGGTGTTTGGCGGCAGGGACGGCCAGCAGGTTGGCGCTGCGCTGCACTCCACCTCAGACGCCCAATGGGAGGCCTTCAGCGGCTCTGCGGAGGTGGGTATTGTCCACGATGGGTTGTAGCTTGTCAGTTGGACCCAGAGACAAAGGAATGACACGTTATCCTGAACTGTCCTCATGTTAAACTCAGTCTCATGTGAAACTCAAAATAGTGATGGTCAATATTTTTTTTCTTTACACATGACAATCCACAGATCAAGATACTATCCTGAACTGTCCTCATGTTAAAATCAGTCTCACGTGAAACTCAAAATAGTGATGGTCGATATTTTCTTTTCTTTACACTTGACAACCCTCAGATCAAGATGTATTCCACTTACTTCCACAGACAAGTTGACAATCCATAGACTAAGATTGGTTGTAGCCTGTCAATTGGGTCCACACATTCCCACAGACAAGTTGACAATCCATAGACTAAGATTGGTTGTAGCCTGTCAATTGGGTCCACATATTCCCACAGACAAGTTGATAATCTATAGACTAAGATTGGTTGTAGCCTGTCAATTGGGTCCACATATTCCCACAGACAAGTTGATAATCTATAGACTAAGATTGGTTGTAGCCTGTCAATTGGGTCCACACATTCCCACAGACAAGTTGACAATCCATAGACTAAGATTGGTTGTAGCCTGTCAATTGGGTCCACACATTCCCACAGACAAGTTGACAATCCATAGACTAAGATTGGTTGTAGCCTGTCAATTGGGTCCACATATTCCCACAGACAAGTTGACAATCTATAGACTAAGATTGGTTGTAGCCTGTCAATTGGGTCCACATATTCCCACAGACAAGTTGACAATCCATAGACTAAGATTGGTTGTAGCCTGTCAATTGGGTCCACTTATATCCAGAGACAAGGTTTGACGGTCCTTATTCTTTCCCCACAGCTGACCTGGTTTGACTGGTCCTCTGAAGTGAGACACGAAGCCCTCTGGAGTGATGGCTTGCAGGAACTCAATCTCTTCAGTGGCCAGAAGTCTTTCAATATAGCGCACAGGGTAAGAAGCCAAGTCATTTTATAGGAGTTGTAGTTTTGTAGGGGCAGCGCGTAACGGGTATTTTTGTTTTCATGATGGCCTTGTGCTCCTTCCTTTGCAGTTTTACGATTAGTAGCCCTTAGATGGCGGCAGTATTTGAAGAGCGGCTCCCCCCCAAAATCTATCTACCCATATCTCTGACGCCCTGTTCCCTTGCATGAACTTCCCTCCAAGGGGTGGCCGCAGCAGAAGTGTCTCCATCTCTCCCTGTTCTGGCACTCCTTCTCAGCACACTCTGTCCTGCCATTTCCAACTCTCTCGCTTCAAAATTAATTGTCTATACGTAGTCACTGCCGACCTTAGGACCGTAGCATATATATATAGTCATGCTGCATAATGGATGTTTTAACTATCATCTGTATATGGATTCCACCACAGTCTGGACGTGTTGTTTTATTCCTGCCATACGAAACTGACCGACTGAATTTTGGAGTGGAAAAATTTGGGCGACTTTTCCGATACCCTATGCCCCTGTCCACCCAGCACTGAATGGGTACCAGTTATTGATCGGGGGCTGTGTTTCGTCTCCTGGGATCTGTTCCCTTCTATAATTCCTTCCCCTTCTGTCTCTCTCTGGCATATGACCACAGATGTTGCACCGACTAAACAAAACTTTCCAACTTTCCGACTGAATTTTGGACCGTTTATATACGGATAGATCCACCACTATCTAAGGGTTAAGAAGACTGTTTATGATTCCCGCAGGTTGCTGGAAAGGTGCAGGAAGAGAGCCTTGAGAGCTATGGGGCCATGGTGAAGGATGGGGCCGAGGTGCTTTTCCACATCAGAGGCGCCTTGCTCAAGTATGTACACAGCGGCTGGTGTTTGTAATCTCCCTCCTCTTCTTCTTTTCACCTGTCACCCTTGTTTTCCTTTGTGGGGGTGGACGGATGCTGAGTCTCTCCCTCTCTTGGCATGTATGGAAAACTGTACGTCTTTATATCCTTCAAACAAGTTCCCTTTCTCAATTTCTTACTGTGGCGCCTTTGCTGTCTCCTCCCGGGTGTTCATCCCTCTCCAGCACTACCTCCAGGCTTTCTTCAGTCTTCCAGCTGGTCTCCTCCCTTCTGTCACCACCCCTTACCTTCTCTGAGTATATGGCTCTCCTCCTCCTCCTCCTCCTCCTCCTCTTCCTCCTCCTCCTCTTCCTCCCTCCTCTTGACATTCCTAAACCATCTATGTGTTTGTCTATGTGTGTGTTTGTAAGGCACTGAGAGAGCTTGAGTACATAGAGGCTTGACTGTATATATGTCCCTCCTCCTCCTCCTCCTCCTCCTCCTCCTCCTCCTCCTCTTCCTCCCTCCTCTTGACATTCCTAAACCATCTATGTGTTTGTCTATGTGTGTGTTTGTAAGGCACTGAGAGAGCTTGAGTACAAAGAGGCTTGACTGTATGATACTTTCCAGGGATCAACAACACTCGCCCTTGGGGAATTATACTTTTAATGGAGATCTCATCCTGCTGAGGAGTGAGCTGTCGGTGTCTGGCACGCTGAATCAGTCAAACACTCAGCAGGTGAAGGCCGAGGCGGAGGTCAGACTCACCCTGCCTGATGCCCGGACCTCCGAAGTGCTCCTCACTCTCTCGCACGCCTTCGACGGAGCCATCAGGGAAGTTAATGTAAGTTTTGTCGATTGTTTTATTTCACTGTTGTTGAATTTATTTATTGATCAAACGTGTCATACTACTACTACTACTACTACTACTACTACTACTACTGTTATAGCTTCTACTTTATAGGTACTTAAACTCCCTCAGTGGAACATACTACTACTACTACTACTACTACTACTACTACTACTATGCTTTGAGTTTCACATGAGACTGACTTTAACACGAGGGCAGTTCAGGATAATGTGCCATTCCTTTGTGTCCCTTGTCGTCACGCGTCCCAGGTCTCGTCTACATCCAGCGGCCTCACCTACGAAGGACAGTTCAGGCTGGTGCGTCGCCACGGCTGGTTCTCCAATGACTCTCTCAGCCTCAGCGTCAATGTCTCCACGCCTGTCACTCACCTCCGCTCGGCCGCCCTTCTGCTGGAGACTCACACGGACCCCTCGCTGGTGGACTTTGTGGAGCTGGAGGTGGAGGACTTCAAGGTAAGGGAGAGGTGGATTATTTGGGATTTATTTTTGGTTTGATTTTTTTTTCTTTTCTTCCTCCTTTTTTTTCTTGTTCTTGTTTTTCTTTTTACACACACACACACACACACACACACACACACACACACACACACACACACACACACACACGACTAAATTACCGGAAACTCTGAGAGAACATACTTATGAAGAAAGACTGGAGAAATTGGGACTAACAACACCGGAGAGCAGAAGAGAGAGAGGGGACCTAATAGCATTGTACAGGATTCAAGAGGGATTGAAGAAATTGGGCAGAGAAGACTTAGTGGTACGTGACAGAAGTGTTACAAGAGGCAATGGTAAGAAATTGAAGAAGAGCGACTGTAGGAGAGACATCAAGAAATACAGTTTTCCATACAGAAGCATAACAACATGGAACGGACTTGACGAGGAGACTGTGTGTGCAAAAATGATTCATGGATTTAAAGTCAAACTGGATAATAAGCGTTATGGAGACGGGACAGCACAAGCCTAGTACAGCTCTTTTCCTGTATTTCACAACTAGGTAAATATACACACACACACACACACACACACACACACACACATTCCCCCTTTATTACAGACACTCCAGCCTCTCTCTGTATCGTTGTGACAGATTCGCGGGGAGGCCCAGATTGGGGACCCCACCAACCTGTTTGACGTCAAGCTCCAGTACGAGGCCAGAGGGAGTGTCTGTGAGTCCCACGCCCACCTCTACCACAAGTTTGTTGACGGGAAGTACCTCACGGGTGCCACTCTCAGCCCCACACAGACACATGACCCTTGGGACCTGCGCGTTGTCACCCTCCTTGGCGATACTCTTGGCAGGAAGTCCATGGAAGTAGAGTTTGCAGCTCCTGTCTGGTCTCCGCCTTTCCACCTTCGTGCAAACTACAGCAGGTCAGGGAGTCACTTTGATCTCCAGCTCCAGGGAGGCATGGAGAGGCAGGCTTCCCTCACACTCCTGGGCAAAAATGACCAGCAAGGCGACACTCAGGTCCTGGCTGCAACACTTGAGCTCCTGTCTCCGTGGACGTCTCCGGTGTTTGTGAATGTGTCCCACCAGTGTGGGCAGCGCGGCCTCAACACAACCCTTGACCTCCAGACATCGTGGCAGCCGCTGAACAATGTCAAGGCAGACTTCAGTGTTACTTATGTGAACAGTTCTTGTGTTGAGTCTCATTTCCAGCTTACTCATGAACATTTAAAAGTCCAGATGGACCTGACTCACAGGTTCACCAAGAGTGGACTCAGCAGTCAGCTGGAGTTCTCCGCCAACGCAGCAAGAGCCACCGGCAAGATTGTGTGTACGTGGGACGAGAACTTTGTCCCCCAGAGTGCCACGGCACACCTTGCCCTGCTCAACATGCTCAGCGAGCCGCTGGACCTCAACGCTTCCTTCATCAAAGGCATCAGCGACTACCACACACAGGTCCTCGGGTCTCTCGGGGACAGCCTGCTGCGGGTGGACCACCAGCTGCGGGTGAGCCGCCTCATGGACTGGGTGAGCACCCTCAGCGTGGTGCTCCCCAACAGACAGGACGTCCTGGAGAGTGAAGCGACTGTAAAGGTCGTGCCAGACTTGACATCCATGATGGTGAAATTTTTCATCAGATCTCCGTGGACTGAGGAGATAAATATGGATCTGTCCTCACAAAGAGTGGACGCCCTGAGGGAGACAAAGCTGGCCATGTCCTATGGCGAGTCATCCCTCGGCGAGCTGATGCTGCAGACGCCGGAGCCGCTGCATTGGCACCAGGCAGACGTGTCCCTCAGCGTGTCCTCCTCACACTTCACGGCCCTTGATGTGCAATGGAAGCACAGGTTTGGGGAGGAGACTCTGGCTGTGCTGGAAATCTTTGTTGATGATGAATTTTATTTGAAAGGAGAACAAAAACTGGTTCTCAGCAGGAACAAGCTGACACAGAGGTTTGAGGAGTTCCAGCTTGCCCTCACACTCAACATTCCCAGTAACAGTTTTGACTTTGAAACAAAACTTGCATTTCAGTCTGACTTCCGTGGAGAGTTCCAGGTGGAGAGTGGCGACCTGCTGGTGCATGTGACTTCCTTCCCTGAGACAGGGGAGATCTTCACCCTGGTGAGCCAGGGCCCCGTGCAGGAGTGGAAGGCCACGCTGGTCTATGGCTCTGACTCACCTTCCTTGCCAAACCTGATTCTTGCTGTTGAAAAGGATGACAGCAACATCTTCACTATTGAAAGCAAGTTTACAGAAGTCTTCCCAAAACTTGACGGCTCACTCACAATGGAGGTGAGCGGCCACAGTGGTGGGCCCTCAAAACGTGGCCATCTGCAGGTGACAGCAGACATGTCCAGGATCCAAGACTATGATTTCAAAGGAACAGCAAAGCTAGAGTCTAATTTTGAAGGATTTGAGAAGTTTTCAGTTGAGCTGAATACAGATGTCAACATGGAAGGCGGCACTCTGGAGGGCAAGCTTTCCGGAGCTCTGGGCTTCAATGAGTGGCACTACAAGACAGACTTGTTTGGCTCCCTTGAGCTGACGCACAACCGCAGCCTCGTCTACAGGAGCAAGTACACCCTGATGCACCGGCAACAGGTGCTGGACAAGAAGGAAGTTGACTTGGTGTTCCAAGCTGATAAAATGGAAGCTTTCCTCGGCAACATAACATTTATCCCCGGCCCTCAGGCGCCTCAATGGGGCCTCTTCTTAAGCTACAACGGCAGGACAAAGGAACTCCAAGCACACGTCATTCCCGGCAATGCAAGGAAGTACCAGGTCATGGCGCGCCTGGATGCCAGCATGTTCAGGGTGGACAGCCAGATAGTGAGTGAGGATGGGCAGCCGCCCTTCAAGGTGATCGCAGGAGACGTGAGCTGGACCTTGAGGCGGCGGAGAAGGCTGATCAAGTTGGACCTCAGCTCTGACTTCAACTTGATCAAGACCGTCAAAGGCGTGATCGGCATACAGCGCCGGAGAAGGTTGGGAGTCGGTGCGAAGATCATGGTCAACGAAAATGAAATCAGCGGCAACGTTACCTACACCCCGTCGGGCCCTCGGATCCCGGGGCGGGTGAGTGTGGAGCTGAAGAACGAGGTGCTGGTGCCCTTCAAGACAAACGTCAACCTGAGGTACTCGCTGTCGCCCGGCAGTGCAGAGACAAACCTCGCCATCGACCTCAATGATAAAAAGGACTGGCTAATAGTTGATGCCAAAGGGAGCTTGCCGGAGTCTTACATAACGTTGAAGCTTCCGTACAAAGACTTTGAAAATGTTACTGTGTCCCTCAAGGTGTCCACCAGTCCATCGTGGGGCGTCGTGGCCAGCGTGATCATGCCAAAGTTATGCATAAACATTGAAGGAACTCTCGACCCTGAGCTGAAGTTTGCCTCGCTGAGCACCAAGGTCCTTGAAGGCTGCGATCGCGAGCTCTTTGATTTTGAGTTGTGTTACAGATTCGACAGAGACTTCTTCAACCTGACGAGTCTTTGCCGGCTACAAAACTATGGTCTTCTATATGAGGTTGCAGCAGAGGGCAAAATGGAGGAGTTTTTGGATGGCAATCTGAAGGTGAAAACACAGATATATAACATTTTTTCTCTGGGCTTTGAGTGTTTATCCGCCTATGATGAAGATGATGGCTGGTCCGTCACGATCCAGGCACAGAACGACACCTCCAAGTGGACGCATTTCCTCTACAACCACAGGATCACAGCCAGCCAGAGTGACATCAACACAAAGGTCAATGAGCGGGCCTTGCTGTCCCTCAAAGCCCACTATGACGTCCACAGCGACAGGTTTGATGTGAACGGCACAGTGAGTCATACAATGTTCTACCTTCCATTCAGCGCAACAGCAACAGCGAGTGGGAAGATAGAGGAGAGGCAGGGAAGAATGAACCTCGGTCTCTCCACGTCATCTCCAATATTCTCCCAGGGCGATCTCCTGGTCACATTTGAAGCTGCCGAAAACATAGAGGGAACATTCAAGCTTTCCAGCAGCTTTGGCAATGCTGAGGCCACTGTGGTCCTGAAGGAAGCCTCAGAGCTAACCTCCATCACCTTTGACATGAGTTCCAGCCTCCACACCTTCCAGGAGTACCACATAGAGCTGACGCACCGGGTGGAAGGAAGCAGCCACCACATTTCTGCCGTCAGCAAGCAGGACGGTGTGGAGCTAGAGCTGCGGGGCTCGCTCCTTGATAAGGCAGAAGGCTTCCAGGCCTTAGTGAGCCTCAGGACACCTTTCAGGCCACTTGAAACACTTAACATGACCCTTGAATACCCTCGCCCAGACTCACCTCAAGGTCCTTACACGTTTGACATGCATGGGCTGGTAAATGGCTACAGTTACGGGGTGACCTGTGACCACCAGCATGACAACTCCTGGCACAGACAGAAGACAGGAGTGGTCATCGTCACTCCTGGCGAAGGTTTTGGCAACTTTTCCCTGAGTGCAGAGTATGATGTGTCCAGTCATGTCAGTGTGCTGCTGGGCACCTCTGAGGGAGACATGAGCCTTAAGGCCAACTGGGAAAACCTCAAAACTCACTTCATCCTGAGCATCAACATTGACCTGTCACAGTTTGGCTTGGGCAAGTATGACCTGCACTATGAACTTGCTCACTCGTCACAGAGGACTGAAACCCTTCGCCTTGAGTACAGCCAGGCACCCATCAGCTGGGCACCCGGCAACTACACCGCCCAGCTCACCCGAGGAAGGAACATGAATTTTATGGAGGTGAGAGTTGACATAGATGACCCCGGCTGGGCTGTGAACAAGACAGCTTACAGCTTTGGCTATGACCTCTATGCCAAGAAAAACTTGCTCAAGCTTCAGGGACAGTACCAGGACATGACAGTGAGTGCCGTCATAATGCCAAAGAATATAATGTCTCCTTTGTCAGGCAGTTTTAAAGTTCAGACAAACATTGAGAAATACAAAGCTGTGACGGGCTCCTGGAACCTGGCAAGGAGGTCTGAAGCCTTCCTGACCAAGGCAAAGCTGGACATCAACGAGCAGACCGTGATGTCCTTCAGCGGCCAGCTCAACCCTCGGCCGCAGGGAGCGTCAGCACCGTGGCAGGAGCTGGAACTTGACGTGCTGTTTGAGTCCTCGCTGACCCTGAGCCACCACTGGCACGCTGAGTACGAGGTCAGCACGTGGAGCCTGTCGTCCACCTACAAGCACGGCCTGGACCACTTCCACCTCAAGCTGCTGCCCAGACTGAGGCCCAGGGTGGGCACACTGCTGCTGACTGGAAACCTTCCCATCAGAGGCGTGTCAGAGTTTGGCCTGGACCTGAGCTACAAGCTGAAGGAGGTGTACACGGCCAGCCTCACAGCCTCCCTCGAGGATACGCACCTCATGACCAGTGTTGAGCTAGAGCCCCGGAAGAGCTGGAGCTCCTTCAAGGCCTCCCTCACCTCCCCCTACTTGAGGCCTGTGAGGGCGTCCCTGCTGTGGACCTTCAAGGAGCAGCCGTGGCTGGTGGAGTCCACCGTGGCTTACGGCAAGATGAGAGGGGAGCTGAAAATCAATGCAAACCCTTACGGGACCTTGAAACACCTGGAGCTTGAGATAAACCTACCATTTGAGTGTTTCCACAAGGCACTGCTGACAGCCAAGTACAGCACCAGCCAGGCAGGGCAGGGCCAGGCATCAGCTGGATTTGCTGTAAATAATCACACTGCAAATGTTGAAGCAAAGATCAAATATAATAATAATTTCAAAGTGGAAATCTCTGGATGGGAAAACATTTTTGGCACAGAGGGAGCGCTGGACCTGAGGTATGAAGGTGTTGGCAGCCGACACACTGGGAATGCTTCGGCGACGTGGGCCGGGCAAAAACTGTTCACTGTGTCTTTCACTGGTGACCCTCAAGGGATTCAGCTGGACATGAAGAAGGGTGAACTCACTTGTCTGAGTGCAAAAGTCACCTGGTCTCAAGTGGACATACAATTTATGTGGAACAGTGAAACTTTCTTCAACATGAGTGGCTCGCTGACACCACTCAATGACAACTATAACTTGGAACTCACAATCAAGAGCTCTGAGACCCAGCCTGTGTCACTCCAGGCCAGCGCCTCCACCAGGGGCAGCCAGGAGGGCCGGGCCTTCCTGCGTGTGGGGGAGAGGGAGTACAATGTCTCTGTCAGAGGGGACATTGCCAAGTTGGAGTCAAGCCTTGAGTTTCACCTCCAGTCATCGGACAGCCCGTACACACCCCTGGACTTCAAGGCCAAGTACAACCTCAGGGACTACCTCCGAGGCCGGATGAGCTCTCTGATGGAGCTTGGATCAGTCAGCCTTGAGTGGGGAGGGAAGCTCCAGCTGGTTGTCAAAGGGATGCAGAGCCGGGGCCAGTCCAAGATGAAGTTTGAAGTGGTCACCCCCTTCAGGTCACTCCCCAAACTCTACTTCGGCTACGACAGTCAGTACTCTCTTGCCAGGTCCAGCGTTGATGTCATGTGCACCGTCTACGTGGAGTGGTCTCAGAAGATTACATTCACTGGATATTTCAAACACATTAATAGGAATCTTGATCTTTTCATTGGCCTGACCAGTTCTTATTCATCTCTGGAAATGTTTGACATCTCCCTCAAGTCGAGCGACAACCGCATTGAAGTGCAAACAACGGTGAACAAGGACAAGTGGAATGTTACTTGTGACTACCAGCTCGTCCCCTTCTCTGTGACCCTCACGCTGAACACTCCACTGGAAGACTACAAGACCCTGTCCCTGGCTGCCTCGGGGTCCCTGCGGAGAGGTCACCTGTCTGCAGAGGCAGAGTTCACATGGACCAACACAATCAAGGTGCAGATTGAGGCTGAACTGTGGGACCTTGAGGTGAAGCTTTACACTCCATGGAAGCCAGTACAAGAAGCTTTCCTCAAGACATCCCTAAGAACAGAGAGTGAAGCCCTAATGTGGATGGCTTCCACAGGCTGGGGCCAGTCCTCCATCACCCTGAAGACGACCTACACCCCACAGCAGTTGAAAATTGTGGCCGAGTACAAGAAAGAGGGCACAGATGTCGGCCTCGTCATGTTTGAGTTTGCACCGCTGACCTCCAGAAAATACAAAGCCGCTCTGCAGGTCCGGACTCCTTTTGTCAGCTTGAAATCTCTGGGAATAGAGTTTGACATCAAACCAAAGAGTCACGAGTACATGATTGACTTCATAACCAGCAACTCCGAGCACATCCTTCAGCTGACAGCCAACAGGAAGCAGGGCAAGCTGAGGGTGCACCTGCCCATGTTTGGCAAGTTCATGTGGACGATGGAAGCAAAGGACGCGTGGCTCAGGCTGGACACTGAAGCCTCCCTAGCCCTGGGGGGTGCGGCCGCCCCCATGAAGGCCTCCCTCAGCTACCTCATCTCACCCGACGAGGGACACGCCAATGTGAGCCTTAAGTCTGAGCTCCCTCACCAGTGGCTGGAGTCCCTGAGCCTGAACATTACCGCTGACCATGACGGCACCTCCACCAAGGCCGTCGCAGCCCTGGCCTGGAAGCTCCGTTATCAGGAACCGTCGAGCCTTACCGCCGACCTCACTTCAGGCGTCAGCAAGAGGCATCTCAACACACTGGTAAAACTTGAAGGTAATTGTTTTGAGCATCCCGTTGAGGTGACGTTCATCTTCCCGTTGTTCAATCCGCTCGTGAAGGAAGGAAGTGTTGAGCTTGTGTTGGTTTACGGAGACTCCCTCAATAAGCTCCTGTATAAAACAAGGAATGAAGACAACTACATCGCTCTCCATCAGCTCGTAATAGATGTCCCCTGGTGGTCGTGTGCTGCAGAGCTGAGCCTCAAAGATGACACTTTCAGTGGCTCCGTTTCCTTCCCCCACACCTCGGATAAACACGCCCTCATCCTCCGGTGGCCGCACACCAGCCTGGAACACTTCAACGCCAGCTTGGAGCTCCACCTCCCCCACCTGCCCGAGGGAGGCATAAAGTTCAGCGGGAGTTTTAAGGCTTTGAGGAAATTCTCCTTCCTGCTTGGCCTGGAGGCATCGTATGGCCAGAAATCTATAAATACAGCTGGGTCATTCCAGTACGTAAGGAAACTTCGGCAGCTGAAGTGTGAAGGGGAAGTTGTCTCAAACTGGGTTGGTGATCACAGCCTGGAAGCCAACCTCCAGTGGCTCAGGAACACCAAGGCAGACATTAAACTGAAAACCTGGGCCCAGGAGCACAACTGCAGCCTGCTTGTTGATGTTAGCGACAACACTTTAGTGTTCAACTGCAGCTCCCCGTGGCTGCCATACGGGAAGTGTTCCATAAGAGGTAAAATTAACACTGACCTGAGCATCACCAAGATTAAGGCCGAGGGGGAGCTGGAGGGCTTCATGGAGGGCGAGAAGCTCAGCGTACTGGTCAGCATCGATGAGGAGACTCTGCCGGACGTGGTGGCCAAGGTGACTGTCAAGCAGGGCCAGCAGAAGCTGGTGTCACTCTCCTCAGGGGTCACCGTGAGGAAGGGTCTGCCGGAGGTCTGGACTGAGGTCAAAATGAACGGTGTTTACCCGTACCTGAGGGGAAGATTCCATTTAAAATTGGAAGACAATGAAAACAAAAGATCCCTGATGGTGTCGCTGATGGTCAGTTCCAAGCCTTACTCCCTGCACACCTCCCTGCACATTGAGAGCAGCAAGGACTGGAGGAAGAGGCAGATCATACAGCTTTTCTTCCAACAAAATGAGTTTGGAGTGTCTTCAGAAATGGGTCAACTCTCCGGGGCATTCCAGTTTAAAACCAAGTTCTCAGACTTTGAGTTGAGGGCGAGTTCTTCGTACTCCTTATCAACGGAACGTTCCTTTAAGATCTCCGTTGACAGCTCCATGGAGGCACTGCAGAGCCTTGTGTTTGCAGCGTGCCTCCCCGCCAGCAGCAGCAGCAGCAGCAAGACAGAGCTGCTGGAGGTCTACTTCCGAGGGCGAGGGGACCAGGAGGTGAGGCTGAACCTTCACTGCTTCCCAGACCCCGTGATGGGCTGGAGTGTCTGGGCGGCGCTCAGCACGCCCTTCACCAGGCTTGAGAGGTTTGAGCTGATGACTCCTCAGTTTGGCTACCAGAGTCACATTTTCCGAGCCTTTGTTGAGTTCCCCGGCCAGAAGGTGGGCATGGTGCTGGCCAGCAAGTACAGGAACAGGCTGAGCCCTGACATGCAGTTTAGTTTGTACTTACCATTTGAAAAATATGACATAATTTCCATGAAGATTGTCAGGAATGACTTGCATTTTAAAAATTACGCTGCAGTGGAGATGCGCGTCGGGAAGATGGGCTTCACCGCGTCCGTGGCAGACGCGTCGTACAGACACATGAACAAGTATGAGCTCCTTGTCGGGCTCAACGAGTGGAGCGTCAAGACCTGCCTGACGGTCCTCTGGATGAGCGGCAAAGGGAAGCTGCAGGTGGACTTTGCACCGAAAGATTTAGTCGGCATTCAGTTCTTCTCGACACAGATGAGATATCGCACGGACGAGGAATTTTTCTTTGATGCCAAGACAGACTCTCAAGAACTGTTGAAGGCACACTGGTCTTGGGGTGAGGCCAAGATTTTCTCCTTGACAACCCCCAGAGTGTACCCCGGACACATGGCCTTCCACCTTGAGTCTGGGCCGGAGGTGCAGGAGTGTCTGCTCCAGGCAACGCTCTCCACGGCCGCCGGAGGGTCTGGCCGCCCCTACGGCTTCCAGGTCCACCACAGGCAGCTGGCGGCGGGCCACACCATTGCCTTCCTTGGCCTGGCCCCTGGGAGACAGGTCCGTCTGGAGGGGACGCATCACATGAGCTGGAGGCTGATCAATGAAAGCCTGACACTGGAGGTGGACAAGAGACAGGTGGGGTACACAGCCTTCCTGCAGCAGGAGCCGGGGCTCTTCAGCAGCACACACAGCGGGGGGCTGCTCCTGGTGCTGCCGGTGCACAGCGTTCAGCTCAGCACCAGGTTAGACTCAGCCGTACGACAAATAGATTTTTCATCACAGTTAAAGTGGGGAAGAGGGAAGGCATCAAGGAAACCTCTCAACCTGAAGGTGCAGTACAACGACTACTCCATCCTGGGCAAGGGCAGACACCACCTGAGGGCGGTGCTGAGCCACCCGGACACCAGGGACATCAGACTCCAAGCCAACCTGACCCGCAGCCTCAACTCCTCCCTGCACGGCGTGGCAGAACTTGTTGACGACAACTCCCCCGAGATGAAGGTGGTGGCCACGCTGCAGGCCCAGCCAGCGAGGCAGGACGGGGAGCAGACCGTGAGCCTCAGCCTGTCCCAGCCAGCCTCCAACCTGAGCCTGCTGGTGGGGGCCCAGCTGAGGCAGTCCGCCACCCTCAGCGAGGCCCAGTGCCTCCTCCAGTACTACAGCCTGGCCTCAGAGGACTGGCAGCGCCTCAACCTCTCGGCTAGCCTGGAGGCCGAGGGCGGCAGGCGCGTGGTGACAGTGGCCACCGCGGCCCCGGAGGGGGGCTGGGGCCGCACCTGGAGGGGGGCGGTGGAGGGGCGGCCGGAGGAGGCGTCCGTCCTGGTGGAGGGAAGCTCCGACGGGCCCGGCGCCGCCTGGGGGCTGGGTGCCACTGTCAGGAGGCGGCTGCCAGAGCTGCACGTGTACCTGAGCCTTGGCAGCCAGCAGGAGGTGCAGCAGCAGGCCAGGCTCAGGCTGGGTCTGCACAGCCCCGTGGAGGCCGGGGCCGCCCTGGACCACTTCACCTTTGGCCAGTGGCACCGAGACTCAGCAGCCCTCGGCCTCAGACTCACCTCGCCTCACGTGCTCCAGGCCTTCATGGAGTTTGACCCCTCCCTGGACTACAGTGCCGAGGACTTTGTTGCCAGACTGGCGTCACCGCTGCACAAAGTCACGTCAACCTGGCAGAGGGAGGCGGCTGCCGCCGTCCTGGGCACCAGGCAGTGGGTGCAGACCGAGCTTCCATCAGTGTCCGGCGTCCTGGTCAACAGACGGGTCCTGGAGGCCGTGTGGAGGAGTGAGAGCACCAGCCTGAGGAGCTTCATCACAGAGGCCGAGGAGGTGCTCTCAGAAGCCAGTGGCCACGGCTCCCTCATGTGGCAGGAGCTGCTGTGGCCCAGGCTCCAGCAGGGCCTGAGGCTCATCACTGCTGCGTAGGTCAAAATGTCTTTGTTTCCTTGATACAAATATGATCCCTCTCCTGCCTCAGCTGCTTAACTTCCAACAATCGCTTCCTCCATATATTTGCAGGGAACACTTAACGCTGCATGTTGGGGTCATTTTGGTGCTTCAAGCCTATCAGTTTGAGTCACTTTGGTCCTTCAAGCCTTGCAGTTTTAGTCAGCTTCTTTAAATCATTCTGAAAATCTATGTAAATGAGCTTGTTGATTTTCTTTCTGCCAGGCACGCGTGGGCTGAAGACAAGCTTGAACACGTCCGCTACAACATGTCGTGGCTGCTGCAGGAGTGGATGTACGCTGCTCAGCTGAGGTGGAGGGAGGCCTCGTACAAGCTGTCAGCCCTGCGATACAACCTCAACATCTGGTGGGCTCGGTAAGTGTCATCGGGGGCAGCTTTTGTTCGGAGATATTTACCTTCAATGTCACGCTGATTGAAGTAAGAGAATCAAGAGAGAGAGAGAGAGAGGAGAGGAGAGAGGGAAGAATGGTGAATGAGAGAGTGAAAAATAAGTGAAGAAGAGGAGGAGGAGGAGGAGGAGGAGGAGGAGGAGGAGGCGTAATAGATTGAGAGTGAGAGAGAGACAGAGAGAAAGAGGAGAGAGGAAAGAGGGTGAGTGAGAGAGACAGAGACAGAAACAGAGATAGAGAAAGAGGGAGTGAGAGAGACAGACAGACATAGACAGAGATAGAGGGGAGAGGAGAGGAAAAAATAAGAGAGAGAGAGAGAGAGAGAGAGAGAGAGAGAGAGAGAGAGAGAGAGAGAGAGAGAGAGAGAGAGAGAGAGAGAGAGAGAGAGAGAGAGAGAGAGAGAGAGAGAGAGAGAGAGATAATGTCACATCCCCCCCAGCACTTCGGCCAACATGGGGAGACAGCTTCACGCCACCATGTACTGGGTGGCGCGGACCATCAACGGGGCCAGGGCTGCCGTGGACGAGTGGGCCACAGCGCGTATGGCCACTCTACGGCCCCACTGGCAGACCATCACCTGGACCATGCAGAGGTGAGCCATTTTTATATCAATCTCAACATCATCAGGTATTATAAGCCACCTCTTGTTCCTTTTGCCTTGGTTCAGGGCGGTGTCGAGAGAGCGTTTTTTATTTTTTTTATTTTGTTGATGTTCTTGTTGTGTTGAGGAAGATATGAGGAGGCTGAACGTCACGGAAGAAATGGCTGTGGACCGCCAACAGTGGAGGAGGCTCATGTCCCATCCAACCCCACCATAGGGAATAAATGGACATTGAACGATGATGATGATGATGATGATGATGATCTTGTTGTTCTACCCTTGAGTTGCTTCCCTCCCTTGCTGTAAAATAAATAAATGAACAGCCTAACCTAACCTAACCTAACCTAACCTAACCTAACCTAACCTAACCCAGTGCACCCAAGACACAGATGATGAAGGTTGAAGGGATTGGAGAAGAATATGAAGGAGCTTTTATATCAATTCCATCGTCATCAAATATTATACAGTGCAGAATCCATAACCTCAGCACTCCCAAGACACAGATGATGAAGGTTGAAGGGATTGGAGAAGAATATGAAATCAAATATTATAAGACATAGATGATGAAGGTTGAAGGGATTGGAGAAGAATATGAAGAAGCGTTTATATCAATTCCATCGTCATCAAATATTATACAGCGCAAAATCCATAACCTCAGCACTCCCAAGACATAGATAATGAAGGTTGAAGGGATTGGAGAAGATGAAGAAGGAGCGTTTATATCAATTCCATCGTCATCAAATATTATACAGTTCAAAATCAGTAGCTTCATCACACCCAAGACACATATATTGAAGGCTGAAGAGAGTGCAGAAGAAGAAGAAGAAGAAGAGGAAGAGAGACCATTGAAACATAAGGTAAACAAACGTAACGAGACTCGAGAAGACCCCTTAGTACACTGCCTTGTCTCCTTCAGGTACTGGGTGCAGCTGACCAACACCGTAACCTCCGAGTGCTGGTGGCCGGTGCAGCACGCGGCCGGCGAACTCAACCACTCACTGATGCAGGTGAGGAGGTGCCAGTCCAGTCCTTTCATTCTTCTATCTCCCTTTCCTTTTAATTAATATATTACTCCTTTTATTGTTAGTATTAGTATTGTATAGAGGACCTGGAAACAGTGCTCAGAAGGGAAAGACTCCGATGGTTTGGACATGTAAAGAGAGCAGGGGAGGATACAGTGCTGGGAGTTTTGGAGAGATTAGAGGTAGAAGGAAGGAGACCAGTTGGTAGACCTAGGAAAACGTGGAGAAGGTGTATACAGGAAGACTTGGCATTGATGGGATTGGATGAGCATCGGGCAGAAGACAGAGTAGAATGGAGGAGAGCCATAAAGCGTCCAACCGCTCAGGAAGAGTGAAAACATGTCATGTCCCGGACGTTTATTTTCTCTTTTTCTATTTTCCTACACGTCCTCTGCGTGTATCGAAACACACGAGAAATTAATCAAGACAAGGTGAGGGTATTTGCCGGCTGCCTGGGATTGAACCCGCGACCAACGTGACGGGAGAGCCACTCCTTACCGAGTCGGCCAAAGAGGTACCCCACTGGCTAAGTGGGTTATGGGAGGCTCGTTCATCAGGCATAGTCGCCGCACTACAGACGGACATTAAACGAAATGATGATGATAATTGTTCCTTTTCCACTCCTTCACTCCTTGTCAACCATCCAAATCTTTAACAACATAAGCATCAGTCTTCAAGCCTTCTCTTCAACTGGCCACTAAAAAGTTTTAACAATACAATAATAAGAGGGAGAAGAAGAATTTCCGGCAATACTTATAACTATACTTACAACACTTAACCTATTTTTTCCCTTCCCGCATCTCTATTTTTCCATCCTTATTTAAATACTGGCTTTACAGAAGGAATATAAATTTACTTGGACACTTAACCTGGTAGCAGCGATGGGCCAAATTTGCGGCTTTACCGTGTAGCAGCGACGGGCCAAATTTGCGGCTTTACCGTGTAGCAGCGATGGGCCAAATTTGCGGCTTTACTGTGTAGCAGCGACGGGCCAAATTTGTGGCTTTACCGTGTAGCAGCGATGGGCCAAATTTGCGGCTTTACTGTGTAGCAGCGACGGGCCAAATTTGTGGCTTTACCGTGTAGCAGCGACGGGCCAAATTTGTGCCATGATATAAACCCCCCAAAATAAATGATACATAATCTGATTACAAATCCTTTGATATATATGATATGAAATAGTTTGTGTGAGGGGTGATTTTTTTCTCATTTTTCTCGCTTGGAGGGACCATTAAGAAACATGATCCCTGCTGCTACCGGGTTAATACTTTAGTCACTGGTTAACAGAACACTCTATGTCTCTCAGGGCCTAGGCAGCGGCTGGTCCACCCTCCGAGCCTTCCTGCAGCCTGAGACAACCCTTCCCGTGCTGTACAAGGGCTGGCAACACACCTCGGCCTGGGCGCACCAAACCCTGGACAGCATGCAAGGTGGGGACTCAGGCAAGATAGACAGATAGAAGTGTGATAGACAGGTGGATAGAGATAGTGATAGATAGATTGATCGATGGAAGAGTGAGAGATAGGCAGATAAATACTTAGACAGTGATAGGTTGAATAATACAGCCCTACATAGATAGATAGATAGTGATAAATAGATAGATAGATAGATAGACAGACCAGCCAGACTATCGAAACAGGAGTATATATAACTGGTAACTTCTGAGGCTGCAACAATACTAAGAGAATGTAAAGAACCGTGGCATTACCCTAAAGCTTGCAAACAGATCCTCACCTTCTTTGTCCTTCCCTCCACCCAGACACAGTGCAACAGCTTCAAGACTACGTACACGGCCCTACCCTCTTTGGATACCGCCAGAAAGTGTACCAAGCTCTGAACACTGCCTGGGAGTACTCGCGACCTCCCCTCAGTGATTTTGTAAGTTTGTTTGCCTCAAGAAGTGATTTCATATGTTTGTTTGCCTAAAGAAGTGATTTTGTCGGGTTGTTTGCCTTTAAGAAGTGATTTCGTAAGTTTGTTTGCCTTAAAGAAGTGATTTCATATGTTTGTTTTGCCTTAAGAAGTGATTTTGTTGGGTTGTTTGCCTTTAAGAAGTGATTTCATGTGTTTGTTTGCCTTAAAGAAGTGATTTCATATGTTTGTTTGCCTTAAAGAAGTGATTTCATGTGTTTGTTTGCCTTAAAGAAGTGATTTCATATGTTTGTTTGCCTTAAAGAAGTGATTTCATGTGTTTGTTTGCCTTAAAGAAGTGATTTCGTATGGTTGTTTGCCTTTAAGAAGTGATTTCGTAAGTTTGTTTGCCGTAAGAAGTGATTTGGTAAGTTTGTTTGCCATAAGATTGAAGTGTTGACCTAGTTGTGTTTACCTAGTTGTAGTTCGTCATCATCAAATATTATAAATTGCAAAATCAGTAACCTCAGGACACTCCTTTGTGCTGAGTAAGCTCCTCCTCAGCTTCCTCAAAAACAGTGTATTTTGCCATGGTATCCTCCACCCTTACAGGCACAGAATGGGGTGTCAGGGCTGGTGCCTCACATCACCAGAGCCGTGGACAGGTCTCTCGCCTTCCTTGGGCAATACGTCAGCAGGATGCAAACACACGCCACTCACGGCAGCCTGTACAGCAAGATCAATGCCTTCACCGTGGAGGCCTATAACAAGGTGAGGTGGTACATCACACAAGGGTTAATGGCAAATTTTTAGTTTTGAAGAGCAAGAAGAAAGCTACTGTTAAGGCTTGTGTGATGTAGTTGTGGATGTGTTTGGAAACTGTAATGCCTCAAGCCAAACCCTCACAAGACAGGACCCTTGATAGAGCCTTACAAATGGGCTATCTTCTGACATTCTAAGCAGCACAGATAGGTAGGTATAAGTTGACTACTACTGTTGATGCCTACTACTACATACTACTATTACTTCTCAATGGGCTTATTCCTCAATGAAGGCTCTCCTAGATAGATAGATAAATAAAAACTGATAGATAGACAGATAGATAGACCTGCCAGATAGTCACAGAACAGGAGTATAATTGGTAACTTCTGAGGCTGCAATAAGTCTCGTGTGAGCTGACCTTCCCATGAGCGTGTCTGCTTAATGTCCTCCCAGGTGTGGGTGGCGTGGCAGCGCTGGAAGGCACAGAGCCAGGCCGACACAACCCTTGCCAACGTGCTGAGGGAGATCATCAAGAAGTCACTGGACCTCAACGACGACATCTTCATGAAGTGAGTCTGGCGTTGAAATTATGTTTTTACCCTCCTCTGTAAAGGTATTAATCACTGTGACTAGGTTTTATAGCATCCTCAAATGAGCCTTTTAGATTCATAAGTGAGTAAGTGCATGTTTTGAAGAGTAAGAAAACTACTGTTCAGGCTTGTGTGATGTAGTTGTGGATGTGTTTGGTAATTGTAATGCTTCAAGCCACACCCTCACACTCCTCTCCATATCCTTCCTTTCCTTCTCCTCCTTCTCCTTCCTCTCCCTCCCCTGTATCTCCTTCCTCTCTCTCCCCTCCTTTTCCTTCCTCTCCCTCCCCTCAGTCTCCTTCCTATCCCTCTTCCCTATCACCTTCCTCTCCCTTACCACCTTCTTCCTGTCCCTCCTCTCTTGATAGAGCCTTACAAATGGACTATCTTCTAACTCTATCTTTGTTGTGAAATGAAATGAGAAAATACCATTGCAGAGGGAAGGCTTTTAGATGACCAAAATGCCTAAAGTCACATGAGAGGACACTTGATAGAGCCTGTTGCTGTTCACAATATCTCTGGTTGTGTTGGTGTTTACGACCTGTTAGTCTCCCGGGTCCAGTGTGTCAAGCCTTGCCTCTCACCGTGTCTCCTTGCAGGTCATACGTCTTTGATCCTGAGGTGGAGGGTCGAGTGTTGTACAACCAGCACCTGCCTGTGGCCTGGCCTTCCTTCCTGCAGACACCCCACTGGCACAACCTGGGATGGGAGGTGAGTCTTGGCGGCTTACACTTGTAGGAAATACACTTTTATTATCCCGTCCGCTGTGACTGGCATGGATTTCGCCTTCACTGGTAGCCTGGTAACATATCCTCCCAGGTCTTTCTCTGCCTCCATGGTGGATAGTGGAGTATTTCCCATGTGGTGTTGGTATGTTGGATATCCCCTCCCAAGGTGCAGGACTTTACATTTTTCTTCATTGAATTGTAGCAGCCACTTTTTGTTCCATTCCTGTAGCTTGGTGATGTCTTCTTGTAGGAAATCCAATCAAGGAGTTAATGACACGGACTC
Source organism: Eriocheir sinensis (assembly GCF_024679095.1). Classification (NCBI taxonomy): domain Eukaryota; kingdom Metazoa; phylum Arthropoda; class Malacostraca; order Decapoda; family Varunidae; genus Eriocheir; species Eriocheir sinensis. The sequence goes on from NC_066544.1 coordinate 17,454,601, forward strand.
TGGTGTTAGGGGTCTCTGATAAGGACTAAGGACACATTCCTCCCTGCAGAGTGATGTGGAGGAGGCTCAGAGGCTGCTGCAGGAGGGTGTGGAGGTGCCGGCCAGCAGGTGGGGAGCTCCTTGGATGCGCGGCTCCCTCCTGCCTCCATTTGTTGGCACTGCTGTCATCTCGGGTGAGGCTCGTAATGTGTGTCTGTGAGATATAAGCTTTCCTCTCATTCTCTTTCCTCTTGTTCGGAGCAACATTTAGTGGGACTTTTTGTTTTTAGTGTGTTATTTATGCCCTTGAGCTGCCTCCTTTGCTGTAAAAAAAAAATAATAATAATAATGCTGCAATATCCTCGCCTTCTGAGACTCCCCCATGTCCACTTCTCGGAGGCCTGGCAGTGTGGTGAGAGACAAATGTGGCAATGTACGGTACCTAATGAGCAGTGCCTTCCCTTCCTCAGGTCAGCACATCACCACCTTTGACATGGACCACTACCAGTTCCTTGGGCCGTGTTCCTACCTACTGGCGCATGACTTCGTGGGCCAGGACTTCACTGTGGTGGGCGTGTACCAGGCGGAGGCAGGTGTGGTGGGGCTTGCCTCCATCCAGGTCCTGACGCCGTCCAAGAAATTCGTCCTCAGTGTGAATGGCTCGGTGGACGCCACACGACCACATGCTGAGGTGAGGCAGCGAGTTTGTTTCTTCCTTTTATTTAAACAAGATGAAAGAAAAACTGCTTGCAATATGCTTTTTCCCATTAACCCATCTGCTGCGATTGGCATGGATTTGGCTTTCACTGGTAGCCTGATAACACACACTCCCAGGTCTTTCTCTGCCGCTGTGGTGGATAGTGGAGTGTTTCCCATGTGGTATTGGTGTGCTGGATATCCCCTCCCAAGGTGCAGGACTTTACATTCTTCTTCACTGACTTGTAGCAGCCACTTTTTGTTACTCTCCTATAGCTTGGTGATGTTTTCTGGTAGGAAATCCAGAGTCAAGGGGTGAATCACTCCTCCCATAAAAAAAGAGTTTAGAAGAGTGGCCAAAAGAGCAGAGGGGACTGGCCCAGTGTAAAAGAAAACTGCTTACAACATGCCTTTTTCCCATTAAGTAAGGCAAGTTAGCTGCAAGGAATGATCTAATTTAGTTCCAGAGGTGTTCTGACATTCCCTTCCTGAAAGAGCTTAAGCTGTAGCAAGGAGGAAATACCCTAGAATGAAGGTTGCTCCAGTGAAGGGGATAAAATGATGTCTTGAATAATAAAACAGAGATTTCCAAGCCAGGGATGAGGATAATATCACTTTTATTGTTCTAATTTGAAGGTAATGAGAAGTTGCTCTATATTAAGCACTGAAAGTAGTAATGTTTGTGTTGGGGTTAGTAGACAACTGAATGTACTACTCTACAGGTGACCTAAGCTAATTGACCTGAACTCCTTGTACAGGTGCACTCTGCCGGGGATGTGAGCAGCCTCAAGGTGGGTGGGGTGCTGGTGAGCTGTGACCAGGTGAGCCACAGCTGCTCCATCACTGTCTCCGGCAAGTACTTTGGCAGGTAAGGCCCGAGGGAGGCGCCACCTGGGCTCAGCGCCATGTTCTTTGTACCTGCCAGTTATCAGCACCAACAGGAAAGAGTGTTTGGAAGATACATGTGAAGAAATGTCTCTTTTATCATCATTAGTTAGTAAAGACATTTATTAAATCCATTATGTACACATTTGCAATATTTTAGCATATACATTTTCGTCATGATCCTGTGGTTGGTGCAGTAATTACATGAGAGGCAGAGAATTTTAATGTAATCCTCATCCCTGGCAGACTGGCAGGCCTTCTGGGTAACTACAACCACGAGCCGTCCGATGACAGGCGGGGCCCTGATGGCCAGGCCTCCAGCAGCCCGGCCCAGCTGGCCACCTGGTGGGCCATGGGGGACAAGCCTTGCTACCAGGTGAGGACAGCCTGGCACAACTTGTACTGTGATCTGTCTGTGTCCAGCAGCCAGACACGGTCCAAGATGCTTCTAATAGTTTGTCACTGATGAGGGGTCAGTCCAGTATACTTTGGACAGTCTTGAGTAATTGAAGGTCACTGACAACTTTATTGAGTGACTCCTCCCCTTGACCCCCCTCAGTAAAGCTCTGACAGGCACACTTTATTTATTCAAGTGTATCTGGTCTTGTTCTCTCCTTGTTGACCCGAGGCTGCCGGCCAGCCAGGCAACACAACTGGAGTTTACAGCAGCAGACTGTGATGTGGCAGAATGCTCACAGCCATGCCTGTATACACTGTCACTAATTGTAATAAATGTACATGCACTTTCATTCTGCATATACTAGATAATACATTGTTTTTCTTTGTTATCTCCAACCACCAGGCCAATCAGGCAGTTGAGGTGAATGTTACCTCACCGGGTCTTGATGTGGAGGAGTGCTCTCAGCTGTTCCTGAAGCCTGGCAGCCCCCTCAGCGCCTGCTTCTACGCCGTCAACCCCCGGCCATACTTCAGCCAGTGCCTGGGTCCCCCGGGCCACAGTGGAGGGGAGGGGAGGGCAGGCAGCCTCTGTGGTGCAGTAGCGGCGTACACCACTCAGTGCCTGGCGCAGGGATTCTGGCTGCCACGGCCAGACCAGTGCAGGGAAGGACGTGAGTCTGGCCTTCACCTGATCTTAATTAAGCCTCATGGAATCACAAAGTTCACGTACATGTGTGAGGTTCAGTGCAGTATAAGTTTAAATGCAACATTTAAAGCTTGACCAGCATTCACACAGTAAAAACAAGAAAAAACTACAATGGCAAATAAACTAATCATAGTCCAAGGGTCTAGTTTATCCATGAGAATAAATATACAATAGACTGCACCAATGTTGCATTATTTTTACCAAGGCTGTTCACTACATGTAACTTGTAACTGTTACTACGTAGCTTGTTTGTCCCTTCCCTTCAAGGTGAGGAGCAGAGCCTCAGCAAGGGCCCTGTGCAGAGTGGCTCATGTGAAGTGCCGGGAGGGGAGCCGGTGCCCAGCCGCTGGGCCAAAACCTTCCGTGGGGAGACGCAGGGCTCAGTCGATCTTGCCTTCGTCATAGAGCTTGCTAATTGCAACAAGGGCAAGAACCTGCAGCAGCTCCTTCAGCTCGTGAAGGTCCACATGAGGAGAGCTGGCAGCGGTGAGTGCTGGAGGCTGCCTCTGATGGTGCCTTGAGGGCCTGGCTCCTTGCCTTGCCTGACACACTAACAGTTAGCTGAGGCCCCATAATGACCCCATCTTTAGCAGACCCCTGCGTGACTGTCCACCAAAGTCTAGTACTCTTTACGACTCCTCAGTGATTGTGGTAATGGCAGTAGTGACAGTGATGATGACAAAGGTTGTAATAATGACATGCTGATGCTGACATGGGTGTTTGCCTCCCTGTGGTGCAGAGGATGTGCGGTACGCCCTGCTGACGGTGCAGGAGGGCAGCACCGGCCATCCCTCAGCCTTCATGGGGGAGGTGGAGATGATGGCCCTTCTGGGAACCCTCAACCTCCAGGGCCCCAAGGATGACCTGGGCGGAGCAGCGGCCGTCATCTCTGCTGCCAAGCGCCTCAGGTCAGCAAAACGAAAAACACAACAAATACTAATTCTTTGTTACATTCGTCCTCTGTAGAGCCACATCTTTCATCCCTTTGAACCTTCCCGTGCTGGATAATAAACCTTTCAGACAGGACATTAGGAACACATGCTTTCCTGATACTGATCTCTCTTTTGGCCACTCCTCTTAACTCTCTTTATAGGAGCAGTGATTTGAAGGCTTTATTTATTATAGTTTTCTTTTTTTTGCCCTTGAGCTGTTTCCTTTACTGTAAAAAAAAAAAGATTGGTGTGTGGTTTGTAGGTGGCGTCCTGGAGTGTCCCGCATCATCGTCCAGCTGTCCTGCCGCCCGTGTGACGCTGGGGAGGTGGTGCATCAGGCCTTGCAGGAGAATGACGTCAGCTTCCACCTCGTCACCAAGCACAAGGTTACGATGGCCGGACCCAACCCCAAGAAGAGCAACGCCATGGCTAAGAAACTGCTGGGCTTTGATGACAAGTTGGGCTATACTGTGAGAGGTCAGTCAGGCAGGCTCTTAACCTTTTGCTGGTGTGTATAGTATTTATTTATTTATTTATTTATTTATTTATTTTATTTTTTTTGTCTGGAATCCCTAGCTATTATGCCATTCTCTTCTTCTTCTTCTTTTTTCTACTTGTTCTTGTTTTCTGCTTCTTGTTTTCTTTCTTCTTCTTTTCTTCATCTTCTTGTTCTTGTTCTTTTCTATTTTTTTCTCCATTTTTTCTTCTCCCCCTCCTCCTCCTCCTTTTTCTACTTGTTCTTGTTTTCTGATTCTTTTTTCTTTCTTCATCTTCTTGTTCTTTTCTACTTTTTCTTTCTCTTCATCTTCATTTTTCCTTTTCCTCCTCCTCCTTCTTCTGTCTTCTTCCTCCACACACCGTCTCCAGATCCTCTTCCGTCTCCCAGCTGGTCTCCTCCCTTCTATCTCCACCTCCACAGCTCCTCGGAGAACCCTAAGCTATACCATTACTCTTCTAGCCTTATTTTTAGTAAACTCAGAAGCCTAGTGCACAAATATACCCTTAGTCCTTATGGTAGGACAGCAGTAGTAATGTATGACCCTTGCATCCTCCAACCAGACATCAAGAAGTTTGCCGGGACAGAAAAACTCCGTACCGCCCTACAGGAGCCTGAGGGGTCGTGTGTGAGGGCAGCACAGGCCTCCGGGGGGTCTGTGTTTAACATGAACAAGTGGATCCCCAGCAAGGAGGTAAGTCTGGCCCAGTATCGCTTATCCAAAACTGACCTCCCTTTTGGTAACTCTATACTTTTTTTTATAGGAGCAGTGATTAGCAGGCTCTTTTGTCTTTTTTTGCCCTTGTAAGACTTTTTACTGTAAAATAAAACTCCCTGGATAGCCACGGAGGTACAGAAAAAGGAGGAAGGAGTTTGTGGGTGTGTGTGGAAGGGGAGAATGAGAGAGGAGGAGGAGGAGGAGGAGGGAGGGAGGGAGGGAGGGAGGGAAGGAAGGAAGGAGGAGGATGAAAGAGAAGGAGGATGTCTGTCTGTCTGTCTTTCAAGAGGGACGTATCAACACACCTTTCGATATTACTCTGATATTATTTTTCCGGTGTCTTGTCACATTTGGAGCCGAGTTTTACAGATATGTATTTTCTTTTTTGTGTAGCTCTTGAACTCTCTCTTTCACTGTACACAAAGGTATCATATTAGTAACTTCTTTAATACAAATGTTCTCTCGTGCAGGTCCTCTCAAAGAAATTCCTGCGAGTGCTGAGTCAAAGAGTTGCCGTGAGCAGCACCGCCCCAGAGTGCCAGAACTGCCAGTGCGTCGGCAGCTCCACAGAGATGAAACTGCAGTGCCGCAAGTGTTCTGATGAGTTCAGTGCACCAATGGAGGGGTCAGCGGGGGTGCCAGAGCCAGCTGAGGGGAGCCAGGCAGCAAGGGTAAGGCTGGCACTTGATATTCCAACATTAAGTTGTCTGTAACCATGTCTTCTTTTCCTCCTTCCAATCT
>NC_066544.1:17465152-17505152 GCF_024679095.1 Eriocheir sinensis
AGATTAGTGTCGAGATGTAAGAATTTTACCAGTCGTGACCAAGGGTGGTGTGTAACAGGGGGGGGGGAGCAGTAATTATGGACGGTATTATTTGGTTCAAGGTGATGAGGGAACAGGTGGTTACGATAGGCGCCGGTCAGATCTTAACATTAATTATTGATACGCAACGACAATTAAGAGGAACAGGTAGTAATTATAGGTGGCACCACTACGATCCTTGTTAAGTCATTAGTGATTACAGATTATAAAGCGAACAGTATAGTAGTCAGGTGTCCGTATTACGTACGATGCTTAACTCATTAGTGATTTGCGATGAACAGGGAAACAGGTAGTAATTAGGCGTCACTATTACGATGCTTAACTCGTTAGTGATTTGCGATGAGCAGGGAAACAGGTAGTAATTAGGCGTCACTATTACGATGCTTAACTCATTAGTGATTTGCGATGACCAGGGAAACTGGTAGTAATTAGGCGTCACTATTACGATGCTTAACTAATTAGTGATTTGCGATGAGCAGGGAAACAGGTAGTAATTAGGCGTCACTATTACGATGCTTAACTCATTAGTGATTTGCGATGACCAGGGAAACAGGTGGTAATTAGGCGTCACTATTACGATGTTTAACTCATTAGTGATTTGCGATGAGCAGGGAAACAGGTAGTAATTAGGCGTCACTATTACGATGTTTAACTCATTAGTGATTTGCGATGACCAGGGAAACAGGAAGTAATTAGGCGTCACTATTACGTACGATGCTTAACTCATTAGTGATTTGCGATGAGCAGGGAAACAGGTAGTAATTAGGCGTCACTATTACGATGCTTAACTCATTAGTGATTTGCGATGACCAGGGAAACAGGTAGTAATCAGGCGTCACTATTACGATGTTTAACTCATTAGTGATTTGCGAATACTAGAGGGACAGATAATTATAGGCGTCCGTTTGGAAGTGCTGATTAATTTGTGACTTGCGCGTACCCGAGGGACAGACAGTTATAGCTATGGGCGTGCGTATGCAGATGCTTCTTAACTCATCAGTGATTTGCGATTACTAGAGGAACAGATAATTATGGGTATGCGTATGGAGATGCTTCTTTACACATGAGTGATTTGCGATTAATATAATAGAACAGATAATTGTAGGCACGCGTGTGGAGATGCTTGTTTACTCATTACCTATTGATAAGATTACAAGGGGACAGATTGCAGCTATATAGACACCCGTGTGGAGATGCTTGTTAACTCATTATACTACGATAAGCGTTGGTGCAGTGATTATATATACGTGGTAATTAAGAGTTGGCTCCGCTGTGTTAAGATATTTGTTAATTATTTCTTTATCACTTTGAAACCCGTGGACAAAATTAAGAACTGGCTCCGCTGTGTTAAGATATATTTGTTAATTCTTTCTTTATCACTTTGAAACCCGTGGACAAAGTTAAGAACTGGCTCCGCTGTGTTAAGATATTTGTTAATTCTTTCTTTATCACTTTCAAACCCGTGGACAAAGTTAAGAGTTGGCTCCGCTGTGTTAAGATATACTTGTTAATTCTTTCTTTATCACTTTCAAACCCGTGGACAAAGTTAAGAACTGGCTCCGCTGTGTTAAGATATTTGTTAATTCTTTCTTTATCACTTTCAAACCCGTGGACAAAGTTAAGAGTTGGCTCCGCTGTGTTAAGATATACTTGTTAATTCTTTCTTTATCACTTTCAAACCCGTGGACAAAGTTAAGAACTGGCTCCGCTGTGTTACGATATTTATTAATTCTTTCTTTATCACTTTGAAACCCGTGGACAAAGTTAAGAACTGGCTCCGCTGTGTTAAGATGTACTTGTTAATTCTTTCTTTATCACTTTGAAACCCGTGGACAAAGTTAAGAACTGGCTCCGCTGTGTTACGATATTTATTAATTCTTTCTTTATCACTTTGAAACCCGTGATCAAAATTAAGAACTGGCTCCGCTGTGTTACGATATTTATTAATTCTTTCTTTATCACTTTGAAACCCGTGGTCGCAAGAAACAGGCTAGGTGTTGGTAGCACGTGGTTGTTAACTGATTAATTGCTGACGTGGTGGTGTACTCATTAACTCATCATGGCACACTAACACCACTCAAGCATACTATGACTGGGCGGTATAAGAAACAAGGATCACTTACAATCATTATTTGGTAAAGTTGGAATCACACGTTATAGCCGCGCTTTGAGGCGGTGCTCATATCTTTCCCCGGTGCCACGTACATGACCTTGCAGTTGCGGCGCCAAGACCAAACGCTCCAATAATCAATCAATCATCTGTCCCTTTGAAACTATGGTGGGAAAGTACCATTAACTTAACCCAGGGCCAGTGTGACATCCGGGTTACCACAGTTTACCTTCTTCTGGTGTCCGCAGGTACCCATTTATCGATCAGCCCGAAAGGAAGGATGACCTACTGGGTTGGCTGTACGTAGACTGCCAAGGCCGGGATTCGAACCCACGCCCGCACGCCCGCAGATTCATATTTAGGGACGCTAATCACTGCAGGGCGGGGTCGCTAATTATGTGGGCGATCAAAGGGATTTGCTGAGTCGATGGATTTGACAAGCTGTTGCGTCTTGAGTCTTTGAATGTCTAATGGTGTTTATTACTACCATTACGAGAGAGAAAGAGAGAGAGAGAAAGGGGGGGAAGGAAGGAAGGAGAGAGAAGAGAGGAGAAGAAGAGAGAAAGGAGAAAGAGAAGGAAAAGAGCGGAGAGAAAGAAAAGAAAGAGAAAGCAGGAAAATAAGGAGAGAGAGAGAGAGAGAGAGAGAGAGAGAGAGAGAGAGAGAGAGAGAGAGAGAGAGAGAGAGAGAGAGGCTGGCCTGTCACTTCAGTCAAAAGATGACAACCCAGGAGCCAGACAGGCAGCCGCCCACCCTCCCCCAACTCATCGCCTCAAGACTAGAGAATGTGCTAATCTCTGAGGACGCTGTCAGGAGACATCTGAGGGGCGTCAACACCAGGAAGGCGCCAGGCCCTGACAGCGTGAGTCCATACTTACTGCGGCGATGCTCCGATGAGCTCACCAGCCCCCTCGCCCAGATCTTCCGGCGATGCCTGCAGAGCGGGGTGTGGCCTGCACAGTGGAAGGAGGCCAGAGTCACACCCGTACACAAGAAAAAATCCAGGTCCGAGCCAGGCAATTACAGGCCAATATCACTCCTCCCAATCATCAGCAAGATATTTGAGAGGATCATCGGGGAGCAATTGACATCCTTCCTCGAGGAAAACCACCTGCAGTCACCGAAGCAGTTTGGTTTTCGGAAGGGCCTCTACCTCAGACCTCCTCCTTCTCCTCTCAAAGTCCTGGCATGACGCCCTTGATGACGGCCACCCCTCTCTCGTGATTGCCCTGGATATAGCTGGCGCGTTCGACTCCGTTTGGCACCGCGGTCTGACGGCGAAGCTACAGCAACTAGGCATCACGGGGGACCTGCTGCGCCTGCTCTCAAACTACCTGTTAGGCAGGAGCCTCCACGTAGCAGTCAACGGAAGCACCTCGACCAGCTTCCCGGTGGAGGCCTCCGTTCCACAGGGGTCCGTCCTTGGACCTATTCTGTGGAACATATACTTTAACGACCTCCTGCAAACCATCCCGGCAGCAAGCGCTTACGCCGACGACTGCACCCTCTCCAGAACATACAAGAGGGAGGAAGCCCAGGACGTGATAGAGTCCGTCAACAGACAGTTGGCAGACATAATGGCCTGGGGAAAGAGGTGGCAAGTCAGGTTTGCCCCTGACAAAACCCAGGCCATGGTAATATCACGTTCTCGGGAGGACGCGAGGCAACTCCACGGCAGACTGAGATTCGGGAATGACCCCATCCCTCTGCAGTCCAGCGTCGACATCCTGGGCGTGGAGGTGGACTCAGCTGCGGTTTGACCGTCCCCTGGCAAGGGGGGCGCAAAACGCCTCCCAGAAGGTGAACCTCCTGCGCCGCATGAAGAACCTCCTCGATGCTGAAGGCCTGAACACCCTCTATAAGGCACAAATCCGTCCAGTGATGGAGTATGCACCGCTCACCTGGATGGCCAGCGCCCGCTGCCACCTCAACCTGCTAGACAAGGTGCAGAGGAGGGCTGAACGCCTCATCAACGGCACCCAGCACCACCGACCGAGCCAGTGGGAGACACAGCGACAACAACAACAACAACAACACCACACGAAGGAAGGGCAAGACCAGCCACGAACCAGCTGAATAGCCTGGAGCACCGTCGCCGCGTCGCTGCCCTGACGGTGCTACACAAGGCACAAGTGGGCCTAGTGCCCCACCTGACGGACCTGAGGGCTACCTGGAGGAGGTCTGAGCGCAGCACGAGAACGGTGCTGAGCAACGCCTCCTCCTGGAAGTGCCAATGGCCCGCTCCAGCACCCACCAACGTGCCTTCTCCATCGCAGCGGTGGTGTGGTGGAACAACCTCACTGCTGATGTGGATGTGACACAACTGTCCACTCAGCAGATGAAGGTTGCGTCCCACAGGTGGCTACTCCTACACCCACCGTAAATATGTATATATATAATTGTATAATATATTGTATAATAATTGTATAATATAATCGGCAGAAGCTTTTAAATAGCTCCCCAACGGTCGGGGGAACTTTAGCATAGACAAATAATACTGCCATGTACTAATGTACTGAACACGTTTAAATAAAAAAAAAAAAAAAAAGAGAGAGAGAGAGAGAGAGAGATTATTGGGGTCTCTGCTGCCCTTTATTTCTCTTTAGTCAAGGGTACTACAGCAAGAAGAGTTAGTGGGTTAGTGGTGAACGTACAGGTTGAGAAGGAAAGACAAGGAGTGTACAGGTGTATGGTGTAGGTTCGCCCATCATTGCCAGTTTGTCCTTCCTTACAGGTGTGCCGATAGAAGGGGGTCAGACAGTGCAATCTCCAGTCTTCTTCAGTACCCAGCGTCATGGTCTGTCTGGTTCACTCACTGTCACTGCAGCATCACGAGCCCTCCACCCACACCTCTTATCTTTGCAACGGCCTTCACTAATATCCAGCATGCACTCTTGTCAGCATCTCAATTTATTTACCCGAGTATTATAATGTTGTTAGCTTAATTGATTTCCCTACCAAATAACTTTCATTGCACCCACCATTCTGTCCCCCCACACCACTTGCATCTCTTATGCAGCTCATTTCCACTGTGCATGTTAACAATTGGTGTGCTACATGCCACGTCAACATCCCTGACGCGTACAAATGACAAATGCCGGGAGGATAATGCTGTCTTACACCCTTCTGAATCTCTCTAAACAGTATTCGTGCATGAGTAACTACTACAATAATTAATATTGCCACATCTCTGATGCTCACTCTTCTGCTGGGAAGGAAAAAAACTAAGTTCTATGTATTCATTTTATTTTGGTACTTCTTCCAAAATTATCTTGCACTGAAATAAAGAACCAGTTATTGTAAAGCATAATTCACTGAAGTGGTTTGAGGATACAATGGGGATGCAGAATAAAGATTTTGTGAGGAGGGGATTACTTAACCCCTTGACTGTGGATTTCCCACAAGAAGACCTCACCAAGCAACCAGTGAAGGCAAAATCCAGGGCAATCGCAGCGGACAGGTTAAAATATTATGACAAAATATTTCATGCATGCACAAAACACACACACACACAATAGGAGCCTTGAAATCACATGAGACTTCCTTTGCAGGCACGACAGGATGGAGGGAGATGACAACCAGCATGAGAAGCAGATGACGACCACCTTCCCCCTGCAGCACACTACCACAAGACATCAGTGTGTGCGTGCTCCTGCTGCCAACGTGGAGGCCGGGAGAGTCAAGGGAGTGGCACACTGCAACAGGAGCAACTAGACCCTGCTATTCATAATTAAAATATGTAAAATTTTGTAAGGGGGAACAATAGTAAACTTATCAAAGGGGTGACACCATTGAGGTAGTCTTGAGATATGATGGGGACACAGAATAATGAAGATTTTGTTAAGATATAAATATTAATACAGAATACCTCAAGCATGCACAACAGACACCCCACAAAGAGCCTTGAATTCACACTATGTCCTTTGCAGGCACGATGGGATGGAGGAAGACGAGGGGCAGATGACTACCAGCTTCACAAGACCCAGATGGAGAGGCGGACCCCCAGCTTCTCATGAGGGGCAGACGAGGAAGACTACAACATCCAGCTTCACCTATAACAAACTACCACAAGAAAGCATCAGTGTGTTTGAGCCCTTCCTTTGTGCTGCTGGTCTCCTGCTGCCAAAGTGGAGGCTGGGAGAGTGCAGCAGGGAGGGGCACGCTGAAACAGGACACACACAGCGACCCGTCCTGGTGACAAGCTTATGATGGCGAGTTATCTAATAGGGCAAGTGTAAGAGCAGAGACTCTCCCCAACTTAGAAATTATTTTGGATTTTTTTTTTTTTTTTTTAAATTCTGCTGTATGCGTGAAAAAAATAGTGAACCTGTAAAGCTATGTTACAAAATAAATCTAAACCTCTATATACTCTTTTGTTGCACCTCCTTATACATATATACCTCCTGCTCATTAAACATTTCTGCCATATATACTTAGGGAGTGATGATGCTCTATCCCTCAATGCCCTTGATCTTTGGGAAGGTCAGACCACTGATGCAGTCCACCAGTCAAGCTCTGCCAAGATACCAGCAGAGAAGGAGGAGGAGTGTGTTCATCCTAAGAGCAAGATATGCGTGACATTATTCCCTCCTGACACTTCCCCCCACAGGTCTGATGTATGAGAGTCCGTCCTGTGGGGGGATGTCAGGAAGGAGTCTCTGTCCAGCTGCCTTGCTCTTAGGACACTCATACTCCCCCTCCCTTCAAATGTCTCTCCTGGTAGTCTTGGCAAAGTCCCGGTTACTGCACGGTCGCTGTTGTGACCTGCAGACAACACAAAACAACAAATACTTTTCTATATAACCTGGGCCCGTATTCTCAGACGCTGTCAAGGCTTCTACGCCCAAATTTGATAGGGCTTTCGTAGATGTAAGTATTTCCATGTGTAGTTTTATGAGCCTAGTGATAGTTAGACACGGCTTCTGCACCATAAACTTGAAAAACACTCTTGAGAACCCGACTACTCTCCTTTGCAGCCATTTAACCTGGTAGCTACAGGGATCACGTTTCTTAAAGGCCCTTCCTCTAAGCGGGAAAAAATCATCACTCACACAAACCATTTCATAATATATATCAATGCATTTGTGATCAGTTTATGCATCATCTACTTCAGGTGGTTTATATCATGGCAAAAAATTGGCCTGTCACTGGTACACGGTAAAGCCACAAATTTGGCCCGTCGCTGCTACTGGGTTAAATACGTAGTTGTTGTGAGAGCTGAAAGTGTCTGAGAATATGCGCCCTGATCATGCTTAGGCAAGATGGGATGAATCCAGATCAGGCATCCATTCATCACTGAAACATCCAACATCTGGGAAATGGCCACTGATCCAAGAACAGCTACAGAAGTAATTGCAACACTGCCTTTTCTTTAATACTGCTCTAGTTTGAAACATTTGATGGACACTAAAGAAAAGAAGAAAAAAAAAGTAAAAAGTGGTGCCATGAAAGGGAGAAATGGAGGGGAGAGAGGGAGCTACTGAGGAGGAGGAGGACTAAAGACTATGGCACTGACACAGATAGATAATCTTAATAATGAATGGATGCCTGGCCACAAAAGGGAAATGTGAGCCTATTTACAGTGAAATAACTCTGGTATATAACAAGATAAAAAAATATTACAAGTTTGTCGAGATATGTTACATTTCAAAGTACGCTCACACTTCCCTCTCAACCCACATTATGTCAAGCTATGAGCAGCAAACTGAATCAAGAACCTAGATCCCTGAGCATAGTAAATCAACACAGACAGACACAATATTTAGTGCCAATGATTTGGCTGGTCAACTAAGAACGTCTACTCTTTTGGTGACCTGGAAATGTCAAGACAAAAGGTGTTACTGTCTTGTTCAGAAAAAACAAACAAATTACTGCCAGATATTTCTCTTTTAATGTGAAGTCACTTGACTGAACTATAGCATAATTGAATTTTTAATGCATGCCCTTGAAAAATTCATAAATGCACCTCACAATGGCACTTATTATCAAACATATTGACCATTTCCTTAATTATTATTTGCCATATGTTGCTGCCTGTCCTGTGTTTGGAGATACCCTAAACTTAAATGGTAAAGTAAAGTTGGGGGCATACAGTACAGCTGTGCTGTGCCCATTTTCCTTGCATTGGCCCTTTGACCCTGTGGTGGGTCAGGACCCATAATTCTGGGACAGTGTAACTTCTGAGGTACCACAGTTTACCTTCCCCAGGTTTCCCAGGCACACATTTATCGACCAGCCCACTTGGGAGGATGAACTGCTGGGTGAACTGCACACTGACTACCCAGGCCGGGATATGAACTCAGCCCAGCAGATTGGTAGCTAGTCACACTAACCACTGCACTACTTAACACTTAACCTAACTATAACAGAAATAAATTCTTACTGAATGTCTTCAGAAAATTTATATATTCCCCCTCAGTAATGGCACTCATTATCTTATGCGTTGCTGCACCACCGCCACACGCAGCTATATATGCTCCCAACTTTACCATACATATATGACTTATAAACAGTTACTAATAAAGCAAATACCTTGGACAAGATCGTTGGTGACAGCAGCAGCTTGACAGATGATGAGAAAATCCTTGTGTGTGCCATGAGCTGAGGAGAGAGGTTTTGGGGTCAGCTTGAGGTTTGGCCGAGTGTGGAGAGGTTGTAGCTGCAGTAGAAGTTTGTTAACCCAGTAGCTGTGGGGATCATGTTTCTTAAAGGCCCCTCTAAGTGAGAAAAATGAGAAAAAATAATCACTCACACAAACCATTTCATAATATGTATCAAAACATTTGTGATCAGTTTATGCATCATCTATTTTGAGGGGGTTTATATCATAGCAAAATTTGGCCCATCGCTGGTATATGGTAAGGCCACAAATTTGGCCCGTCGCTGCTACCGGGTTAATCTGCCCGACACAGGGCGAGTGTGTCATCCGGGTCACCACAATGTATAACTTTTAATCTTCAACTTGGAACATTTGAAAATTTAATCATCAATAAATGTACTTAAAGTCAGGCAGTTAATAATCACTCCCTCCTGTGAGCACTAGGCTCTATTTTCTTGTTTACGATTGGAGGATTAACCCTTTCAATATGTGACGCAGACGTTGGTGTCACAGTATGGAAAGGGTTAAGAGGAAATGGAAGAGGATTAATCTTCTTTTAAACCTCTTAATCCTCTTCTAAACCTCTAAAGAGGAAATGGAAAAGGATTAAGAGGTTAAGAAGAGGATTGATCCTCTTCCATTTCCTCTTAACCCTTTCCATACTGTGATGCCAACGTCTGCGTCACCGTATTGAAAGGGTTAACCGGAGTAGTTTTGGCTAACTCTTCAATAGATTTTATGTAGATTTGACCGTTACCAATTAGTCTTCCTGGCTGGCTTAATTATGCTCAAATAATTAATCTTAAGGATGTAACCTTCGCCAAGTATCCCCAAGTACCCATTTATCAACCTCAAGGAAAGGATGAACAACTGGGTGAGTATATGCTGACTGCCCAGGCCGGGATTCGAACCCAGACCAGCAGATTCGTGGTAAGGGACGCTAGCCACTGCACCGCGGAGCCAGACCCTTCCCACATCCATGAAGATACTGTAATAAGTAATAAGTCAGCCTCCATACACCTGTGCCTTGCTGACGAGGAGTACACTGCAGGAACAAAAAACAGACATGACAAGATTGACAGACAGGAGAGAGAGAGAGAGAGAGAGAGAGAGAGAGAGAGAGAGAGAGAGAGAGAGAGAGAATGTTGAGAAGTAATGCGCATAAATAAGAAAAGATGGGACAAAACGAATAGGAGAGAGAGAGAAAGAAGAGAGAATTAAGGAACAGAACACGAACGAGAGAATCCATCAGCTGATCAACTCTCCGGCCTCCTCGTCCTCATTTCTCCTATTTCCACGCGCCACCTCGCCCCTATACTCACCATTTCCCTTCCCACAGGTGCCGGGGAGTGCCATGCTTCTTCTGGTATCATGGCAGTCTTCCAGGAGCTCCGAAAGTCACGTAATTAAGGAAAAATATGAAGGAACGGAGACTGTCAAAGACGAGAGCGCCGCCATCTTGGTCCTGGTCTGAGTCTCTGGTGTTGTTGGTGTCGTTGTTGTTGTACCAAATTGTCGTACACTCAGCTTGTTGTACTTACTTCTGACCAAATACTGTCGCATCCACGCAGATAAAGATACCAATTTATAGTTAATGTTGAAATCGTAAATTATCCATGCTTTCGTTGCAATCTCTCTCTCTCTCTCTCTCTCTCTCTCTCTCTCTCTCTCTCTCTCTCTCTCTCATCCTCATCCTCCTTTGTGACGCCGTTCCTCCCACTGGACAAACTAACATACAAATTAGTAATACGTAATAAATATTTATTTCCAAATTCACAATAGAAATATACATATTATACCACATCAGGCGCATGTCCAAAATAAGCTCAGTTCCATGGCACACACACACACACACACACACACACACACACACACACACACACACACACACACGTACAGGTACACGCACACACACACGTACACGCACACCGCAATGGGTTTTGGTGTGCGCATGACTCAAACACACACACACACACACACACACACACACACACACACACACACACACACATTAGTTGTACACGAACAAATTTGGTGCACATACAGCTGAACATTGGCGAGCTGTGCACAAACACACAAACACACACGTGCCTCCAGGCCTGTCCCGTGCAGAGGTGTACGTACACTTGCGACTCTGGGTACGTCTACACGGATAGAAAACACACACACACACACACACACACACACACACACACACACACACACACACACACACACACACACACACACACACACACACACACAAGCAAACATTTATTTAACGCTCAAGATCACTTTTCCTTTTTTTCTGTATGTATGAATGAATATGATGATCGGAGAGGATTGAATAAAAAACATATAAAAAAAACATAATTAAGTTGGTAAGGAAAAGGGAAAAAAGAGAAGTAAGGAGGATTCTCTCTCTCTCTCTCTCTCTCTCTCTCTCTCTCTCTCTCTCTCTCTCTCTCTCTCTCTCTCTCTCTCTCTCTCTCTCACACACACACACACACACACACACACACACACACACACACACACACACAAGGAAAAAAAACAGAGAGAGAGAGAGAGAGAGAGAGAGAGAGAGAGAGAGAGAGAGAAAAGGGGGGGAAATGGGGAGGGTCAAGGGGACAGTAGAGAGAGGGGGAGGCGTGGGAGGAGAGGGCTGGGAGTATTGGCAGGTAGGCTGGAGGAGGAGGAGGAAGAGGAGTAATGTTGATAATAATAATAATAATAATAATAATAATAATAATAATAATAATAATAATAATAATAATAATAATAATAATAATAATAATAATAATAATAATAATAATAATAATCATAATCAACCCTCTCCTGGGGCCTGCGGTACAGGGGCCGCCGGGCGCGGTGCGTGCGGGCGAGCATTGGACGCTAGGGTGCGGGAGGGGCCGCGGCCCCCCTGGTGACGCCGGTAAACAATACTGTTAGGCAATACTTCCTTGAAGGAGCGAGGCGGAACCCTCGACACACAGACAAACAAACAGACACCCAGATACACATATTGACGACACCCAGAGTTCTCCATCACATGTAGTCACATAGACATAAGGCATTCAATACGTTGAGTACATATTCGCCCTACAAAGGGCTGGTGATTATACAGTAACAACAAAGATCAAATGGTCCACAAGGCAATGTGTACAAAACCCTGTACTGGAAAGGCCGGCCCGCCGCGGCGCCGGCCAGGCAGTTGATAACCTCGCCTACTCGAAGGTTATTGCAGCTAATCTCAAAGACATCGTAACATTCAGTATTCAAAACTACGATTCTTGACGAAGTTTGCAAACAGAGTTGCAATTGGCTTCCTTCAGAATGTAGCGTTCAGCGGCACACTGCATGGCTTCCTGCTCTCGCACGCCGGGCACCGAACCGACGAGTGGAGGCGGCTCGGTTGAACCTGTCCTCGTAGGGTAAACAGAACCACGAAAAGGCCAAGACGAAAGTCTCACCTAAGGGAACGGGACAGTTAGCACCCGCGTGTATCTCGCCCACCAAACAAATTAACGGGTGGAGGCGGAACAGCTAAACTTTTCCTCGCAGATGGATAAAAAAAATACTAAAAGGCCAAGAGAAAAGTCTGGTCTATACGGCACGGGACAGTTAGCAACGTAGCGCCCGTGTGTCTCTCACCCACTCAACAAACCAGTGAGTGGAGGTGGAACAGCTAAACTTGTCTGTCCTCCTGAGCGACGAACTCTGGTAAAACAAAATCACTAAAAGGCCAAGAGGAAAGTCTCTTACGTATTTGCACGGGACAGTTAGCAACGTAGCACCCGTGTGTCTCTCGCACTCAACAAACCAGTGAGTGGAGGTGGACCAGCTAAAAGTATCTGTCCTTGGTAAAACAAAACCACTAAAAGGCCAAGAGGAAAGTCTCGTCTAAACGGGCACGGGACTTATTAGCAACGTAGCACCCGTGTGTCTCTCGCCCGCCAGACAACAAATGAAGGAGTGCAGGTGGATCTGCCAAACGTGACCTCATTATAGAGCAAAACATAATCCCAAACAGGAGTATAAGAGCGTCTCGTTTGTTCTTCCTGCTATATCACGTTTTATCAATGTTGGGAATGCTTACTGGGGGTGAGAAGGCGAGCTCAGCCACCCAAGAAACGAGAGAGGTAAGTTACTATTCGAGATGCGACCTGGGAGCATGAGTAATGGACGAACAACTCAGAGCAGAATAAATGATGTTCCGTTTCTTCTTGATATACAACGTTTTATCAATGTCAGAGATCGTTATGGAGGGTGAGAAGGCGAACTCAGCCCCCAAGAAACGAGGCGGGTAAGTACGAGGTGTGCCCGGGGACATGAGTATCAAGGTCTGAATCCTAGTTTTATAAGAAGCGTGAATGCCAACTCCGTACCAATAAAACGAATTGGTAAAAGGAATAAGAGGCGAGGACGGTGAAGTAAGTCTGAACATGTGAATAATTTTATGTCTTTTAATGGGAACAGACGTTGAATTTCCGCGGCTATGGCCTGAGTGGTCCCTCCTAACGCTGCCTAAGAGATGGACGAAGAACACAGAGCAGGAAAAATAATGAGGAGAAAACGGGGAGCCTTGTGTAATGTCTTTCTTCATGTCTTTAAAAGCATCGAATTTCCGTAGTCATGGTCAGAGTGATCCCTCCTAACGATGCCTAAGAGATGGAGGAACAACAGAAAGCAGGAAAAATAATGAGGAGAGAACGGGGAGCCTTGTGTAATGTCTTTCTTCATGTCTTTCAAAACATCGAATTTCCGCGGTTATGGCCAGAGTGATCCCTCCTAACAATGCCTAAGAGATGGACGAAGAACACAGAGGAGAAAGAATAATGAGAGGAGAAAACGGGGAGCCTAGTATAATGTCTTTCCTCATGTCTTTAAAAGCTTCGAATTTCCGCGGTTATGGCCAGAGTGATCCCTCCTAACGATGCCTAAGAGATGGACGAAGAACACAGGGCAGAAAGAATAATGAGAGGAGAAAACGGGGAGCCTAGTATAATGTCTTTCCTCATGTCTTTAAAAGCTTCGAATTTCCGCAGCTATGGCCAGAGTGATCCCTCCTAACGATGCCTAAGAGATGGAGGAACAACAGAAACAGGAAATTAATTATAAGAGGAGAAAACGGGAAACCTAATGTAATGTCTTTCTTCATGTCTTTATTAAGTGAATTTCAGCGGTTTGGGCTAAAAGTCGTCTCTCCTGATGCTGTTCTCACATGTCCTCCTCCTCCTCCTCATCATCATCATCCTCATCATCATCCTCATCATAATCATCATAATCATCGTGGCATTATTAGTCTATGGCAGGATAAAGATCTCTCCCAACGTCTTCCATCTCTTCGCATGGTGTTAGTGTACTCCTCCCTGCTCCGGCACATCTCCACCTGGTTCTATGTCTGTCTTGTTTTTCATGTTATGTTTACGTCAGTCGGCTGTCAGTTCTACCCATGACATGACCTGCCCAAGTCCATTTTTATACCTCATCAACACGTGTCATTATCTTCTCTGTCCACACACGTACCATTTCTGTCTTCCAAGCAGTTAAATGCAATATATTATCGTATATTATGTATATGTATGAGACTAGAGCAAAATTATCACAATATAGACCTCTGCATGAAGGCCCTGTAGTGTGTGTGGGCGTGTGTGTGTGTGTGTGTGTGCGTGTGTGTGTGTGTGTGTGTGTGTGTGTGTGTGTGTGTGTGTGTGTGTGTGTGTGTGTGTGTGTGTGTGTGTGTGTGTGTGTGTGTGTGTGTGTGTGTGTGTGTGTGTTCTGCCTCCATGCTTACACTCTCGCCCTCAACAACTCCTGGCATTTGTCGTATAATTCAAGTCATGCCTCAAACTCTACAAAATGTCTTCTTCCACTTCGAATAATAAGAAAGCATCAGCTGACGGTCCACGCAGTTTATCAATTTTCATCGATCTCAAGTCACCTGTCTTTATCTTTCACGAAGGGAGTCACTCGAAAAAGAGAGAAATATATCTACTCGCTTCAGATTCGGTCAACTTTCTGCACAAACCTTCCAGTCGTGGCGGCAAGGAAAGGCAAGTCGTTCTCTGTAATGGCAAGAACCTCGGCAGCTACTTATGCTATATAGGCGGGTAGACGCAGTACCCGGGGATGCTTTGGCACGATACTGTCTTAGTGATGATGGAAACACCTATAGGAGATCAGTGAAGGGGCTCGCTCGGTGGCTGCAGTCCTTTGGTTACTCTGTTACAGTTTAAAGCAAGATTCTTCACGGTACGGTTCGCGATAGATCACTCACTGGGCTGCCACTTCTTCTCAAATACCCCACAACCTCTACGAAAGCCTTAGCGCCTCGTGTGCTGTCGCTGGCTGACGGACTAACACGAAGCGAGCTATTTATTAACTTCATATCATCCATTTATTTCAAAAGACTCGCATCAGTTGTCGGAGTTTCCATGCGTGGCTTCATGACCCCAGCGGTATAGTTTTGCAAGGCTTCTGCGCCGTGAACGGGAAAACACTTAACAACCCGACGTAGCTCCTCTCTAGCCTTAGAAAGCGTTGGTAACAAGAGCTCAAAACGTTTGATAATACGAGTGTGAGTCTTTCTTGGAGCGTCGCTGAGCAGTAAGCAGTGAGCCGACAGTACTGACCTAATGAGCGATTCACAGTAACTCATCACTTTTCTTCACCGTAACTTGAAGAAGACATGCGCCACCAGCACCACCAGCAGCGTTTCTCAGTGCCCACCCATCCCATCGTGTCGGAAAAAATATACATTCGATACTTAATAGAAATAGTTGAGCCGTCGCGACACTTGAACGTTTGGAAGACAGTCTGGGGCGTGTGCTTACTGCTCCTACTACTGTTGCTGTTAGTGTTGTTCTATTCTGACGTGTTACAACGCTGCTTTTATCGCTTATTCTCGTTCGTGTCAAGGTCGACCTACAAGGCTGTATGTGCGGGTGATGAATGAATTTAACCCCTAATGGTAGTAGTAGCAGTAGTAGTAGTAGTAGTAGTAAAAGGAGGAGGAGGAGAAAGATAGGACACAGTAACCCAATTATTGTCTAATCAGAAGATGAAATAATGTAAAAAAAATCCATTCACTTATTGAAGAAGCACCGGAGGAGGCGTCGTTAGATGAGATTCTGTGAGAGTCTGCAAGTTAACACACTGGCCCAGTAGTTGTGTAAACAATACGTGTGTCCGCGGCCGAGATCCATGCAACGTATGACAGGGAATCCTAGGCATCTGACTACCTCCGTCGGCTACCTCGTGAAGGCCCGGGGGGGGAACTACAGGTTCTGGACACGTCTGGAAAACATCCCACCAACACGGTCTTCCTGCCAACAAAGGGTGTGGTAATGTTCGCGGTCCGGCGCGGGGCGAGGCGGAGCAGGAAGGTTCATGTACAGCGTCAGTAAACGGAGCCACTGCACACCTACATCAATATATAGTAAACACATAACATTTTACAATGGGTTTTCCGTATAAGTTAACAATATAACAGCCACTAAGTCTTGTCTACATCTCCACGAGCCGCGGTGAGAGAGCCAGTCCTGCGGTGGGAGGTGACGGGCGTCCGGACTGCCGCTCACAAACACTGGACTGACTGACTGACTCGCTGATTTGTTGACAATAAAAAGCCACGAGAAGAGAGCCAATCCAGTGGAGGCTCGGCGGGACGTCCGGACTGACCCTCACAAACATGGAGCTGACTGACTGACTTACTGACTGACTTGACAGTAAAAACGTCCTCTTACTGACTGACTTGGCAGTAAAAACGTCACGAGAGGAGAGCCAATCCAGAAACGGGGACAGGAAGGGCGTCCGGACCGTCCCTCCCACACACAGGACTGGCTGACTGGTTGACAGCAAAGCGTCATCTCCGCGCCTCCCCGGCCTGCAGCAGTGCCTGTATCACGAGTGTCGGCACTTTGTACTAACACTGACTTCGGGGTGCAGGCCGCCGGAGGGTCGCGGCACCTGACGGAGTGGCCACCGAGCCTGAGTGGCCGCGGCCCGAGGCTGACGCGCGGTATGGCACGCAGGGTGGGACGAGACAAGCTTGAGCAGGACAGGCGGCCTGGAGCTGACCCATGACGCAGCCAGGTGGTCACCTTACAATGTACATCATACTTGTAGCTGGCCGCGACCAGGCTCTCGGCACACGTCAAACAACAATGAACATGACAGCGACTGTACAGTGGGGACGGGAGGGCCACCAGGGGCCTGGGCTGGCTGAGGTGGGCGTGGGCGTGGCGCACGCACGCACACACTGAGCCATCACCAAACAAGGTCTGCCTACCGATCATGCTGATGGACATAACACATTTTGATTGAATAAAAAAAGAAAAAATGTTGCTGGCGGTCACAGGCGGCCAAGTCTTGAGAAACAAAACAAAGCGATCGTTAGACTGTCTCCTCGGGGGTCGAAACCTTAATCCTGAATAACTTTTGTACCCGAGGTGAGTCGCAGAACACAATGTTGCCATGTTGTCCAGCGTAACGCGGCGCGTGAGGCGACACACACGCCACACACCGCCACACCCTTCGCCACCACGCCTCTGAGGCGCCGACACTTTGGTACGGGGCACATCGCGGTGACCAGTTATTTAATACACCGTGAAAATCCCGCCGGGGATGGGACGTCCTGCTGTATAAGAGGAGAGGCAAGGGTGGGATCTGTGCCGTGTGGCGATGGTCATCTCGCCCGGTTCGGCCTCGACGCCTGCGCCGCGGCCTGGCGGATAACACGAGGCACTCCGCCAGGACCCGCCGCCAGTGCCTCGGCCGCCGTGAATGTGCCGTGAGTTACGCAAACAAGCAACTGAGAGGGACTTTGAGGATAGTTTATAAGTTTTCATATGCAAATAAAAGCATTTGTTAGTCTCGGTTCGATGGTGAGGGGCGTGGTGGCTGCGCCAGCCTGGAGGACACGCCGCGTGCCCGGCAGACAACCAGGCGGCGGCCGTGGCCGTGGGGACGTCGCCTACCCGCCGCGCACGCCGGAGACAGTTACGTCAAGCGTTCTAATCCCATAATAATTGCACTTATGGAATAATTCATTGTACCCTGTTGAATTCCTTGTCAGATTGTCCTACAAGTAAACAGACATACACGAGTAGCCTCGGCAAGAGTATAGTACCAGTATGGAGGAAGGCGGCCCGCGCGGCATCGACGTCTTCATCATCGACAAGTATGGACAAACTAAAGTGTATCTACGCGTCTTAGTATTTGATCCTAAAGTTTTGGGCAAGACACGATCCACTCTACCAGAGCCCGCCCGCCACGAGGCGATGGCTCGATACGCTACCGGAATACACTGCACATACATTGTACATACATACATACATACATACATACATACGTGTATATATATATATATATATATATATATATATATATATATATATATATATATATATATATATATATATATATATATATATATATATCCAATTTCCATCCACCTGTCTATTCATATTTTATATATTCATATATGTATGTATCTATCTATCTATCTATCTATCTATCTATCTATCTATCTAGCTTTCCATCTATCTACCTATATTTATCTATAAATTTTCAACTGCATGTATATATATATGTATGTATGTAGTTATGTATATATGCGTGCGTGCGTGCGTATGTATGTATATCTATCTATCTACCTATCAAGAAAGTAATCTATCTATCAATTATATGTATATATATATATATATATATATATATATATATATATATATATATATATATATATATATATATATATATATATATATATATATATATATATATATATATATATATATATATATATATATATATATATATATATATATATATATATATATATATATATATATATATATATATATATATATATATATATATATATATATATATATATATATATATATATATATATATATATATATATATGTGTGTGTGTGTGTGTGTGTGTGTGTGTGTGTGTGTGTAATCACTCAGGTGTACAGCCTAGTGTGGGGGTCAGTAAGAAACACCTTTCACTAAGCGTCACTAATAACCTCGTTTTGGCATTGAGTCGCTCGGTATGCGTGGCCGCGCAGCACCACTGGAGGACGAGGCCACGCCTGCACACGGCCTCGGGAGGCGCCGGGCGCGGGCCAGGTGCGGCGCGGCCCGGACCTCCTGAGCGGCAAGGTGACGGGAAAAACTACCGAACGCTGGAAGAGGGAAGTACGCGTGCACGCGTCGCGCTCACGTACACAGGGGTCCAAGTAGACGCATATCACTAGTTGGTGAGCAGCGAGGCCGCCGTGCCTTGATGCAAGGAGCGTATGGAGGAAGCTTGGAAGAAACGTGCCCTTGGGGCGGCATCCGACACAAGCACATCCACGCACAGCAGACGTCGTCGTCTGGACCTAAACTGCTACATGTAGACAACTTGGAGCATCAAAAGGTCTGAATAACGTTAGCCCGTGGGTCTTCACGGCAACTACCATGACAAAATAGAATACTCTTATGCTACTCAATATCTCTACATGGACGGGGTCGGTAGGCTACATGAAGAGCAACATTAGAAGACAAACCTGGATTCTGAAGCGTTTTTATAACTTACGGAATGAGCCTTTCACTGCTGCTAAAGGCAACGCGCAGCGTCGGAGTGGCCAGAGCGTCCGAGGGGCGGCCGCCGGGAGCCACTGCGGCCTGGGGACTGTCCTAAGGTTTGCTGGCGGCCGCGCGCGGCTCGCAGCTCCGGAGCGGCGCCTCGACACGACCAAACGGTCGTCAAGGGCAGGGCAGAGAACGATTGTCGGGAATACCGTGAGGAGGCTGTGTGCGGGCCCCAACCACCCACACCCCTGCGCCCGTATACACACACACACACACACACACACACAAAGTGGTGACCAACCACCCGCCAGCAGCAGTGGCTCCCGGGGGCGCGCAGCTTTTCCTCTTCGGACGCTCTGATCCTAACATTAGTGTCACGGTGTCCCTGGCTTGCTGTGCAACTCTTGTCTGCCAGCATCACCTTCACTCTCATCACATCACCACCGGCATCGCGGCACCACCGCCGGGGCGCGACTACCGTTAAGTAAACCCTCGTTGGCACCAGACACACGCAGCCGCGGCCTCCGCGGCGGCCTTTCAAGCAGTCACACAACACTTCTTGGTTTCTTTGTTAATGCGTCCTTTGACATCGTCCACGTCCTCATAAAATAGAGTGATATATATACCTCATTTGAATTATACTATAAAAAGTACGTTAATCTCTTGAATTAACATAGAATTACAGGAATGTTGTATGTCATCACTATGAGTAGGAGGATGGAGTCAGTATGAGCAGCTGACGCACAGCCGCAGAGATCATCGGAAGTAGACAGGCGGCGCTGTGGCGGCGGCGAGTCCCGCGGCGAGCAGCGGCTCCCTCCACCGCCGCTGACTGCAGGGACGGGAGGGGGGGCAGGAGGAGGGGGAGGTGGCGGGGGCGACGCGGCTCAGGGCTGGTCGGCGGCCACAGGGGTGGGGTGGCGGCCCTCCTTTACGAGGGGCAGTGGCAGCAGGTTAACCTCGGGGCTGGCGGCGTCCCGCGCCCTGTCGGTTGGCGACGAGCGCTGCTGTAGGGCGGAGCGGGCGGCGGCCAGGCCGGGCAGGCTGTACAGTGGGTTGAAGGCCATCATCCCTGAGGCCTGGGCGAGGGGCGACGCGGCGGCAGCGTCCTCGCCCTGGTGCTGCTCCATCACCAGCCCTTTGGTCAGGCTCAGCAGACTAGAGGACACCTGCCACGACGCCTCGCCACCACCCGGTAACGGCGGCGGGCTGGTGCTGGCGCTGCCGCCGCTTGCTGGGGCGGCGGGACGAGGGGTGGTGGCTGCCGAGGCGGTGGTGGCGGCGGCGGCTTTGCCCCTGAGGAGGGCGTCCAGCACGCTGCCCTGGTATGACGGGGTGGCGGCGGCGGCGGGCTCGTGGGCGTTGGCAGGGGAGGGTACCCGCTGGTCCTTGACGGTGGCGGCCTCCTGGAACCTGCGGATCATTTGCGAGGCGTAGAAAGGGTCTTGCTGGTACCGGGAGAGGAAGGGCGGCACCACGGGCGCCCCGCTCCAGATGGAGAAGGGGCTGGTGAGCAGGGGCGTGGCTGGCGCCGGGGGAGAGGACAAGGACGAGGAGGAGAGAGGAGAGAAGGTGGAGTAAGACGAGGCTTCGCTTTCCATGCGAGCCTTCTTTACTGTCGGCAGGATTCCTGAGCTCTCCCCGCCCTGAGAGTTATCGTCGACAGTGAGGTCTATCGTTGAGGTGGTGGTGGTGGTGGTGGTAGAGGCGGGGGTGTCCTCGACGAGCCTACCCACGGTGGTGGTGGTGGTGGTGGCGGAGGAGGTTGTGTCCGGCGGTGTCCTGGTGGATCTGGCGGTGTTGTCCTTGCGGGTCCTGTCCACTGGCGGAGAGCAGTTGTATGCTGGCGGGTTCTCCTTCTTGTTCTTTCCCCGGCTGAGGTGCCTCTCCTTCACTTTGTACTCCAGGGTGGAGTGGGGCACGCCGTAGAAGCTGCCGGCCCTGTGCACGCTCATCTCGCCGCTCTGCACCGCCTGCACGGCCTTCAGCAGGTTGTCGCGATCGTAGTTACGATACTTTCCCCGCTTGGGCCGCGATCCCTTGCCGCCCGTCGACGTGGAAGATGAAATTTGTGCCTTCTTGTTCTGCTCCCGCTTGTCCGCGCCCCCCGCCTTGGCCTGCAGCTCCCCGGCAGTGGATGTGGGCGGGAGGAGGTGGGAGCTGGTGGTCGCAGGCCCCTCCTTGCCGCTGGGAACCTCACAACCCAGTTTTTGGCCGATCATCTGCGCGATCATTTCTTTAAGATTAGGGCTGGACAGAGACGGAATGAGAGGCTGACTAGAATGGTTGGAGTCTGAGGCGGTGGTGTCCGACTCTCCCTTGAGGAGGCCGTTGCAGGATGGAGAATAGGACGGTACACTAAGGTCACATGGGTCACTCTTCAGACCATTGACGGCATGGATTTCAACTGATCCGTTCAGTTTCAACTTACTTCTTTGTAGTTCTTCGTTGTATCGGTCTTCTACTACTTTCTTTATAAAGTCATTTAACTGAGGTACGAAAGAAATGCTGTCGAGGGCCTCGGTGGACGTCTGCACGTTGTCCTTGTTGAGGGCGAGCTTCGGAATGTTGTTGAGGAGGTGTCTGAGCATGGCCTCCACCGCCGGCCGGGAGTCCATCACCTGGCGGCCTCCCTTGCGGCTCATCTCCTCCAGCTTCTCCACAACCTTGGTCTGCAGCAGCGTCCTGATGCACTCCGGCGAGGCCTTCACCTCCTCCCCGCCGCTGCAGCCGCCCGCCGCCACGGACGTGCCGCTGCTGCCGTTGTAGTGCTGTGAGAAGCCAGACCTGGCCTCCGTCTGCACGGACTCGTTGCCACTCTGCTCTGCCAGCTTCTTGTTCCTGTCTCTCTCCATGGCCAGCTTGTACACCTGTGGGGAGGCAAGGCATTGATTAAACACTGAGGTTCATCAGCACAGCATACGTGCGTGTCTCCAAACACAACAAGAGATCGCTCGTCACCTTGTTTCTGAGCGTGGAGCGCGGGATGCCGTAAATGACCGCCGCACGCCGCGTGCCCAGCTTGCCACTCTGGATGTCCCGCAGCGCCGCCTGCAGCTCCTCCTCCGTGTACGACCGCTTGCTGAGGTCCCCGCGCCGGCGACCCCTGCAATGCCACGCATGTGTCACACACACACACACACACACACACACACACACACACACACTCACTCACTCACTCACACACACACACAAAAAAAAAATTGCTCATACTTAATGCTAATATTATATATAGATATATATATATATATATATATATATATATATATATATATATATATATATATATATATATATATATATATATATATATATATATATATATATATATATATATATATATATATATATATATATATATATATATATATATATATATATATATATATATATATATATATATATATATATATATATATATATATATATATTTCTTCAGGGCCTGGTGGTCGGCCCAAGCCCGTCATAGGCAATTTTTATGTATATATATATATATATATATATATATATATATATATATATATATATATATATATATATATATATATATATATACAGTCGGGAATCCTCCTGCCATATTTATCACCAGTAGACCTGATTATCATAATATATATATATATATATATATATATATATATATATATATATATATATTCACACAGTCTCGGGAATCCTCCTGCCATATTTATCACCAGTAGACCTGATCAGCATAATTTTTTTTTATCAGCAAGAAATCCATCAGTTTACCGCCAACTTTCCAGCGACAAGCAGTGCGTTACGGGCGGTAGGATTGGCGCGGAAAATTCTACGGACCGAGCCAGCTACGTTTACCTTACTCAGCGGCGGAGGAGCAGAGGAGGAGCCAAGGAGGGCGACTACTTACCTGGTAGAGGTGACTTTGGTGTCTATGGGGACTGAGGTGTGCACGGCCCTCTCATAGGAAGGGAAGAGGGGGTTGATGGTGGGCGGGGGGCTGCAGACCACGCCCACTTCCCTCTTGATGCTCTCCACCTGCGACTTGGCACTCAGGTCCAGAGGCTGCTGCTCCCGGTCCTCGCACGCCTCCTCGCTCACCTGCACACGAACAAACACACACACACACAAATCAGCTCTCCTCGCCTAATTAACCAGCCGTCTATCATTCTTCCCGTTCATCTTTTCCCTTTGCTCCGTTCCCTGTTTTTTTCCCTTCCCCTATGTACTCTCTTGTCGGTCCATTTATGTTAACCAAGTTACTTTACTATAAATTTATCCATCTAGCTATTCTATAAATTTATCTATCTATCTGTTTGTCTATTTATCTATATATCTATCTGTTTATCTCTCTATCTCTCTATCTAACTATCTATCTATCTACCTATCTATATCTCCTTCATCGTCAACAACTCCTTCTCCCTGTATTCTCGCTGTCACGGGAATGACAAAACTGCCTCTAGTGGACCCTGAAGGGGGGTGAATACAGAAGGCGCTGAGGGGCCTACAGGGGGAGACTGAGGCAAGCTCGTGACCAAACACCTGACCGCCACCCCGCGAGAGGCCTCCCTGATGCCGACAAGCCTCACCTGGTGCGCCCTGGCCAGGTGGTGGAGGTGGGAGGAGAGGATCCAGGGCAGCAGGTGCGGCGGCAGGTTGGCGGTGTAGAGCCCCAGCGGTAGGCGCGGCCCGAGCTCCGGGGCCAGGCTCGCCTCCACGCCCACGGACACATTCCTCGCCTCGCCGCAGGTGGGGGTGCGCGACACGCTGCTGCTGCCCCCTGACGACGGCGTGGGCGTGGATGGCGGCCGCGTCGTGGAGAGGTCAAGTGTGGCCTCGGCAGCGTCCGTGGGGTGGCTCCCCTGAGTGCTGGGCGGCGGCGGCGGCGGCGGCGGTGGCGGGGTGCAGGTGGGGTCTCCCGGGGAGTCTGCGACACTGGTGTTGGGCGTCGCGCCCTCCCGCGCCGGCCACTCAGACTGCGGGGACACAGGCGTCACCACTGCTATCACAACTACCGCAAAAACTACTACCACCAATACTGTTATTGTTGCTATCGCCAAACTCGTAAGATAAATGACATGCTTTTCTGTGTATCATGAGCATGCAGACTGTGATAATTTTCAAATGTGTGTTGTGGCTGCTTGGTCCTCGCTCCCCCCTCCCCCCTTGGATCACGCAGGCGGTGGGAACGCTAGCGGCCGTCAGGTGTGGCCTACAGGTGTGGCCTATTGGTGTGGTGCGACTCACCTGGGTGTCGGCGTTGCCGGTGCCGAGGCAGACGAAGCAGGGCGCGGCGGGGTCCCAGTCCTGCGGGGGGAGGGCAGGGGTCGGGGACTGTCGGGGGCCGCGCTCCCCCCCAGGACTCGGGTACAAGTCGGAGCGCACTTTAAGCCACGCGGACTCCCCCATCAGCTCCTCCAGTACACGTTCGAGACCTGCAAGACAAGGGCGTGTGAGTGGGTGGCAGCGACACACATGAGGAGGCAACACTGTGCTCCACACCTAAGACACTCACGCCACACCCACACCGGCACCAGCCACAGCCCACACGGCACCGGTGGGCTGAGGCTGTGTCATGCATGGGTGGGTGGGGGGGCAGTGGGTCAGGGTGGGCGCGGCAGGGCAGGGCAGGGGTGAGGGTGGGCGGGGCGCACAGAGGCCCACTGGTTGCTACGGCAATGATGTCTGTCAATACTACACATCCTGTAGCCTCTCGCACCCCAGCACCACCTCACCCCCCCTCACATCCCACAACAACCCCCACCACCACACCCACAGCACCTCACCCCCCCCTCACATCCCACACCAACCCCCACCACCACACCCACAGCACCTCACCCCCCCCTCACATCCCCCCACCAACCCCCACCACAGCACCTCACACCCCCTCACATCCCACACCAACCCCCACCACAGCACCTCACACACCCCTCACATCCCACACCAACCCCCACCACAGCACCTCACACCCCCCTCACATCCCACACCAACCCCCACCACAGCACTTCACACACCCCACATCCCACCAACCCCCACCACAGCACCTCACTCCCCCCTCACATCCCACACCAACCCCCACCACAGCACTTCACACACCCCTCATATCCCCACCAACCCCCACCACAGCACCTCACACCCCCCTCACATCCCACACCAACCCCCACCACAGCACCTCACCCCCTCACATCCCACACCAGCCCCACCACAGCACCTCACACCCCCTCACATCCCACACCAACCCCCACCACAGCACCTCACCCCTCCGTCACATCCCACACCAACCCCCACCACAGCACCTCACCCCCTCACATCCCACACCAACCCTCACCGCCACACCCACAGCACCTCACACACCCCTCACATCCCACACCAACCCCCACCACCACACCCACAGCACCTCACCCCCCTTCACATCCCACACCACCCCCACCACCACACCCACAGCACCTCACACGCCTCAGATCCCACACCATCCCCCACCACCACACCCACAGCACCTCACACCCCTCACATCCCACACCAACCCCCACCACCACACCCACAGCACCTCACAACCCGCACATCCCCCACCAACCCCCACCACCACCACACCCACAGCACCTCACCCCCCTTCACATCCCACACCATCCCCCACCACAGCACCCACAGCACCTCACCCCCACACACCCCTTCACATCCCACACCAAACCCCACCACCACAGTCACACCCCCACACACACACCACACCACACCCCCTCTCCCTCATATCCCACCCCCATCCCCACCACCACACCCGCCCACACCCACACCACATCACACCTTCCTTCACAGCCAACACTCGTCCCCGCCACCAGTCACCCCCACACACATCACACCTTCCTCCAGCATCTCCTCTCACGCCACACCACACTACACCCACCCTCACATCCCCCCCCACCCACCACCACACCCACACGCATACCTCACACCCCAGTCTCCCACGCCTACTCTCCATTCCACGCCTATTCTGACACATTTCTGACGCAACGATGTACTCTACCCACGCCTCCAGCCCCGCCCCCCCCTTCCCCGAGACCCTCCTCCTCTGCCCCCTCTTGACAATTGCGTGTAGGACGATTACCTTGTGTCATCCCTCCCTTCCCTCTTCCCTCTCCTATATTCTCGAACGTCTCGGGATCCTACTGTATACGACTGCTTCCCAAGGCCACGGAGAAGATTAGCCTGGTTTTCGTGGGAGATTTTTCCCTTTCGTGATGCATAGGTTGTGCAAAACTATCAATGGGATCACAGAATAGTCCATGATAATCCCAGCGACTTTTCCGAGAGGCTTTTCTTGAGTATTTAGGAAGGAGGTGAAGAGATGGAGGGAGAATGCACGGAAGGGAAGCTGAGAGAGAGGGAAGGAAGGAAGGAAGGAAGGAAGGAAAGAAAGGAAGAAAGGAGGAAAAGCAGGGAGCGATAAAGGGAAAGAAGAACAGAAAAAAAGAAAGAAAGGAAGGAAGGAAGAAGAAAAGAAAGGAAGGAAGGGACGAGGAGGGGAAAAAAGAAGAAGAGGAAGAACGAAAGGGAAGGAAGGAAGGAAGATAGGACAGTGAGGAGGGGGGGTTAGGAGATGATGGGAGGGAGGAAAGAGAGGGAGGGAGAGAGGAAGGGAGGGAGGGAGGAATGACGGTAGCAACAGGTAAGATAATCAATTAGAAGGTGGTGATTGGTGAAGCCTTAACCATGATACCTCCACGGCCCCTCCGCCCCCCTCCGCTCCCCACCCCACCCGCTCCTCCCTTCCTCCATGTGGCAATGTGGGAAAGGACAGGCACGGGGCATCAGGCAGGGCGGGAGAGATAAGGAAAAGGGTGGAAGGAAAGGAGGAAATGAGGAAATAGAGAGAATGGTGGAGGAAAGGAAGGAAAGGGAGAGATTAGCGAGGGAAAGGAAGGAAAGGGGAAGGAATGAAAGGAGAGAAGGATGGAGGAAAGGGAGAGGGATGGAAGAAAAGAAGAGGAAAGGGATGGAAGGAGAGGAGAGAAGGGGAAAGGGAAAGAATGCAAGGAGAGAAGGATGTAGGAAAAGACCCAAATAATAATAATAATAATAATAATAATAATAATAATAATAATAATAATAATAATAATAATAATAATAATAATAATAATAATAATAATAATAATAATAATAATAATAATAATAATAATAATAATAATAATAATAATAATGATGATGATGATGATAAGTCCGTCAGCCAGACCTCGTTCGCTCCCTTTTAGCTTTCGATGAATGCTTTGATACGGGTCAATGACTACAGCGAACATAGTGGTATCTCTCTCTCTCTCTCTCTCTCTCTCTCTCTGTTTATCGTCTCATGCCAAAATATAAAGCAATTGGAATTCAACAAAGGCGGAAACCAGACGAGAAAAGCTGCCATTTGTTTTGCGCTGGATATATATGGCGTGTCTAGGTAAGGGAGAGCTTGGACAACAGACGATAAACTGTAAAGGCGAATACTCAAGTGTTAAGGCTACGGAGATGCGCACAGAGGCCAGGGGTAGCTATAGCGCATGCCCCCTTCGTTATGATAAATAATCTTCGTCATACGTCACGTTCAAGAACAGTGTATCAAGACGCCCTCCACCCGAAATTGACCTCTCTTTTAGCCACTCTTTACTTTCGTCTGTTGTGGGAGCGGTGAGTTATAGCGGGCTTTTTTTCTACACTTTTTTTGCCCTTGAGCCGTCTCCTTTGTTGTTAATAAAAGCCACTATATATAAAATTAACCTGCGCCACAAACGGGTTAAGGTTGTTCAAGAGGTCCCCCAAGAGAACCTACAGACAGAACCAAAAAATAAATAAATAAATAAAATAAAAAATAACAATATAACTCATCCATTATAACTTCGTAGGATATTTCTTTTCAACGGTAAGAGGAGGAACTGAGTAGTGACTTATCAATCTCGCGTCATTATAAACACTTGCCTGCTGCTTCTGTGCTATCGCGGCCTGGTGCAGTGGGTGGCGCAGCTGTAGGTCATCATCGTCATGGTCCAGGGTTCGAACCTCAGCCGTTACATAGCATTAGACGTAGTAGTTGTTGTGATCTGCCAACCTTGCGTCAACAACACTTCTCTGTTGCTTTCCCTGTGACCTCTATCGCTTTGAATGTCGCTGTCTTTATCACACTCTTGTAAACACGGTCTTTCGTTTAGTGTTCTTTCCCTCCTCGGCGTTCAGTGTTTTGGTAGTGATTTAGTTTATCTTTATCCTTCCTGTGTCGTCTATCGCTTCAAATCGTCTCGCAAATCTGTCTCCTTCACTGCCTTTGCCTTCATCACACTCTTGTAAACACTGTCTTTCGTTTAGTGTTCTTTCCTTCCTCGGTGTCCGGTGTTTTGGTAGTGATTTAGTTTATCTTTATCCTTCCTGTGTCGTCTATCTCTTCAAATCGTCTCGCAAATCTGTCTCCTTCACTGTCGCTGTCTTTATCACACACGTATTAATAGTCTTACGTGTAGTCTTCTTTCCCTCCTCGGCGTTCAGTGTTTTGGTAGTGATTTAGTTTATCTTTATCCTTCCTGTGACGTCTATCTCTTCAAATCGTCTCGCAAATCTGTCTCCTTCACTGTCGCTGCCTCTATCACACATGTAGAAACAGTCTTATACGTTTAGTCTTCTTTCCTTCCTCGGCGTTCGGTGTTTTTGTCCGTCAGTCTTCTTCATTTGATCTCTGTCTCTGAATTTCGTCTTCTTCACTGTTTACGCCTTACACACACACTTATAAAGACTGTCCTATGTTTAGTCTTCTTCCCCTCCTCGGTGCTCAGTGTCTTGGTCTCGAATTAGTTATCTTTATCCTTCCTGTGACCTTAATGTATCGCTTTAAGTTGCCTCAGAGGTTTAGCTTCTTCAATGTCCTTGCCTTCATCACACACTCATACACACTGCCTTACGTTTTAGTCTTCTTTCTCTCCTCGGCGATCAGTGTTTTGATTCTACGTAAGCGGCGTGTTTTCTTTCTTTTCCTTCCTGTAACTTCTGTCTCCTTGAATCACCTCTCATGTTTATATTCTTTGCTTGCTCTGTTTCAGTCACACTCTTAAACACACTATCTTACGTTTACTCTTCTTTTCCCTCCTCGGTATTCAGTGTTATGGTCTTGGTTCAGTATCCTATATTCTTCTTTCTGTAAATTCTACTGCGTCTTCACTGTCTCTGCCTTGATCACACGCTTAGAAACACTGTCTTACGTTTAGTCTTCTTTCCTTGGCGTTCAGTGTCTTGATGAGCGGCCTTTTGCTTCTTTTTCCTCTTCCTGTGACGTCTATCGCTTTGAATCGCCTCGCATGTTTATATTCTTCACTTGCTGTTTTAATCACACTTGAAACACTGTCTTCCGTTTACTCTTCTTTCCCCCTAACCGTTCAGTGTCTTCGTGTCTTTCTGCGCTAGTGTGAACGCCTCGCCTCGCTTCGCCTCGCCTCGCCACCCCACGCCACGCCACGCCAGGGAATGCCTTTCAGTCGCCGTGGCAGGCAGGAGAGCGCGCACCGACCAGCCTCACTCCTCACTCCTGCCCGGCCGCACGTGTCTGTGAGAGCCAGTGTCCCGCCCACCGACCAGCAGCCACCCTACATGTATCGCTTCTCCTCCTCCTCCCTACCCCTTCTTCCTCCCTCTACGTCCCGCTCCTCCTCCTCCTCTTCCTTCCCTTCCATCCCCGAAAGCACCACCGATATATCTTCTAATCTGTGTGTGTGTGTGTGTGTGTGTGTGTGTGTGTGTGGTGTGTGTGTCTCTCTCTCTCTCTCTCTCTCTCTCTCTCTCTCTCTCTCTCTCTCTCTCTCTCTCTCTCTCTCTCTCTCTCTCTCTCTCTCTCTCTCTCTCTCTCTCTCTCTCTCTCTCTCTTAGTCATGGATACTTATATAAGTGAGAGAGAGAGAGAGAGAGAGAGAGAGAGAGAGAGAGAGAGAGAGAGAGAGAGAGAGAGAGAGAGAGAGAGAGAGATCTAGAAAGCACAGGGCCCATTCATCCGCAGATCCTCCTCCTCTCCTCTCCTCCTTCTCCTCCTCCTCCTCCTGCTCCTCTTCCTCCTTCTCCTGCTCCTCCTCCTCCATTACGGGTTAAGTGAATGAATGACAAACAATATGCTAAGTGGTGAGTGCATAATAAATAAAGTAATAAATAATATACAACGATAAGTAATGGATGGCAAACATTATACCAAGAGATGAATGAATAACAAACAATACTAAGAGATGAATGAATGAATGAGCTCCAGGAACCTTCAGGAGTAACTCTAGTAAAGCGGCAACTCTCGTAGTGTCTCTAAGAACGGGAAACCTTTTAACTATAGGACTAATAGGAGAGGTTACGAAAGGGAGAGGAGGAGGAGGAGGAGGAGGAGGAGTGGCCCGGTGCATAAGGGAGCATAGAGAGGGAATGGGGAAGGAGGAGGGGGAGGAGGAGGAGGAAGAGAAGATATGAGAGAGAGAGAGAGAGAGAGAGAGAGAGAGAGAGAGAGAGAGAGAGAGAGAGAGAGAGAGAGAGAGAGAGAGAGAGAGAGAGAGAGAGAGAGAGAGAGAGAGAGAGAGAGAGAGAGAGAGAGTGACATAAGCAGAGGAAAATAACAAAAAGAAAAGGAAACATGGAAAGAAGGAAGAGACGAAGAAGAAGAAGAACAAGAAGAACAAGGAGATCAAAAACAAAAATAAGAAGAGGAGGAGGAGGAGGAGGAGGAGGAGGAGGAGGTCCAGGTGGCGGGGTGTCCTAAAATACTCCTTGTGCAAAGCGGATTCGATATTGATTACCACGAGAGGACGGAAGAGACGGCAAGGTACAGCACGTGAAGGAGGAGGAGGCGGAGGAGGAGGAAGAGGAGGAAGGGAAGACGGCGTTACAACAGGAAGAAGAGGAAGATGAACAAGAAGAAGAGCAGGAGGAGTTGGAAGAGGAGGAGGAAGAAGAAGATGTGGTTAGACGGCGGTGGAACAGGAAGAAGAGGAAGGTGGGAAAGAAGAAGAGGAAGAGGAAGAAGAGGAGGGGAGGAGGAGGAGGAGGAGGAAGAGGAGGAAGGTAAGACGGCGTTACAACAGGAAGAAGAGGAAGATGAACAAGAAGAAGAGCAGGAGGAGTTGGAAGAGGAAGAGGAAGAAGAAGATATGGTTAGACGGCGGTGGAACAGGAAGAAGAGGAAGGTGGGAAAGAAGAAGAGGAAGAGGAAGAAGAGGAGGAGAGGAGGAGGAGGAGGAGGAGGAGGAGGAGGATCAACAAGTGGACAGGTGTATGCGCGGTGAGGGACCCAAATGAAGCACATGCATGTTAATAATCTTGCTCAGCCTCTTCCCCTTCCTTCCCTCCTCTCCCCTTCCCTCCCCTTCTCTTCCCTCCCCTTCATTTTCCTTCCCTATCTTCTCCCTTACTTCCTCTTCCTTCCCCTCCTCTTCCTTTCATTCTCTCCTCCCTTTCCCCCTTTTCTCCCTTCCTTTTCTTTCCATTCCCTCCCTTCTCTTTCTTCCCTTTCCCTTCCCTCTCCTCTCCTTCCTTCCTCCCCCTTCCCTTCCCTCCTTTATCCTCTCCCCATCCCTTTCCCCTCCCCTTCCTTCCTACCAACATCTCTCCCTTCCCTTCCCTCCCTTCTTTCCTCCCAATCTTTCCTCTCCCTTCGTCCCTTCCCCTTACATCCTCTCTTCCCTTCTTTCATCCCCTTCCCTCTCTTCCCTTCCCTCCTTTTCCCTCCCTTCCCTCCCCTCTGACGCACAAGGTGGCTTCCTGCGTCATTTCCTACGAGAAAAGGAAGGAGTAAGGAGGAAAGGGAGGAAGACGAGGAGGAGGAGGAGGAGGAGGAGGAGGATGAAGAGGAGGAGGAGGAGGAGGAGGAGGAACATTGGGATAACGTGGTTTGTGGCAACTGGCCTTGATCGTAATAGGTGACGAGAGAGAGAGAGAGAGAGAGAGAGAGAGAGAGAGAGAGAGAGAGAGAGAGAGAGAGAGAGAGAGAGAGAGAGAGAGAGAGAGAGAGAGAGAGAGAGAGAGAGAGAGAGAGAGAGAGAGAGAGAGAGAGAGAGAGAGAGAGAGAGAGAGAGACAGACAGAATCAGAGAGAGAGAGAGAGAGAGAGAGAGAGAGAGAGAGAGAGAGAGAGAGAGAGAGAGAGAGAGAGAGAGAGAGGGAAAGTTCCCGGGAATCGGCTACAGTTTCATTAGCAAGGCAGATCATTCATTCTGTGTAACGAAGTCGTAATTAACACGCGCATAACTAAATTAAAGAAGATAACTAATAGATTGATGGGGAAAACGAATTACAAGTGACTGAATAATGAAAAAAAATCTAAATGAATGGAAAAGAGAAGTAAAGCAATTATGAAATAACTAAAGGATGGAATGAACAGGTAGGAAAGAATAACATATTTAAAAGATGAAAAGCGAAATGAATGAAAAGTAATTAAGTTTGAAAAGTAACTTAATGAATGGAAAACTATTTACGTTTGAAAAGTTTGTGGGGAGGTTGTGGCTGAGTGGTTAGCGTGTCGGTGCCGCGACCAGCCACTGCGGGGAGTTTTCGCTCACCGCCGAGTGGCGTAAAACTACCCACATGCTGACCTGCTGGAGGCCACCTATGAACCTGGACTCTAGAGTCTCTCTCTGAAGAGAGGCTCAAAGATGAGCTCCGGAGAGCAGCATGAGCCAAGCAAGATGGTGCCACTATAAACATTTGCCTGCGCCAAAACGGGTGGGTGCCGACCATCAGGCCCCACCGAGAAAGACTACCGGCGCCATAGGCCGACATGTAAAAAAAAACTAGAATAAATAAAATGAAAAAAATTAAATAAAGAAAACAGAATAGAAAAAACGTTAAGTGAATGAAAAATAACAAAAATCTAAAATAAAATAAGGAGAGGAAGGGAAAAAATAAACGAATGAAAAAATAAGAAAAAACAAGAAAGGGAGAAAAAGAAAGAAAGGAAGAAGAGATAAAGCACGGAGGGCACAAGGGAAGGAAGGAAGGAAGGAAGGAAGGAAGGAAATAAATGGAGATAAGAAGCGAGAGAAGAGGTAGAAAGAAGGTAGTAGGCAAACATAGGTAAGGAGGAGGAGGAGGAGGAGGAGGAAGGGGGGGGGGAGGCGACGCACACTTGACCTACTCTGTGACCTCTTTCAAGCCTTTTATTATTATTTTTTTATCATTATTTTTTTTCTTTCGTATAAGAATAAAGAGAAAACACACACACACACACACACACACACACACACACACACACACACACACACACACACACACACACACACACTTTGTTACCACGACAATAAGGTTATCCCGGTGACGTGCATATTAGTGTGTGTGTGTGTGTGTGTGTGTGTGTGTGTGTGTGTGTGTGTGTGTGTGTGTGAAAGATAGATAAATAGATAGAGAGAAAGATAGATAGATAGATAGATAGATAGATAGATAGATAGATAGATAGATAGATATAGATTTAGATAGACAGATAAAGAGAGAAAGGAGGAGGAGGAGGAGGAGGAGGAGGAGGAGGAGGAGGAGGAGGAGGAGGAGGTGGAGGAGGAGAGGGGAGGAGGAGCGCGCAGGTGTGCTAGGAGGATTACCTGAAGGGGCTGTGTGAGAGAGGGAGGGAAGGAGGAAGGGAGAGAGAGAAAGGAGAGAGAGGGGAGGAAAAAAGAGGGGAGCAATATTATTGATGTACTGTTTTGAGGGGTAAGGAGGAGGAGGAGGAGGAGGAGGAGGGAGAGAAAAGGAAGGGATGGGAGAAGGGGGAGACAGAGGGAGGGAAAGAGGAAGGATAAGGGAGAGGGAGGGAGAGGGAGATTACGCTGAAACGCAAAAGGTGTGTGTGTGTGTGTGTGTGTGTGTGTGTGTGTGTGTGTGTGTGTGTGTGAGTGTGAGTGAGAGTGAGAGAGAGAGAGAGAGAGAGAGAGAGAGAGAGAGAGAGAGAGAGAGAGAGAGAGAGAGAGAGAGAGAGAGAGAGAGAGAGAGAGAGAGAGAGAGAGAGAGAGAGAGAGAGAGAGAGAGAGAGAGAGAGAGAGAGAGAGAGAGAGAGAGAGAGAGAGAGAGAGAGAGAGAGAGAGAGAGAGAGAGAGAGAGAGAGAGAGAGAGAGAGAGAGAGAGAGAGAGAGAGAGAGAGAGAGAGAGAGAGAGAGAGAGAGAGAGAGAGAGAGAGAGAGAGAGAGAGAGAGAGAGAGAGAGAGAGAGAGAGAGAGAGAGAGAGAGAGAGAGAGGGGAGGGGGATCGTGGTACACACATAATCAATTTAACCCTTTCATTTTATTTTATGACGCAATTCGTACGTGTATTAAATCAGTATAAAATAAAGGAATGGTGGAATTAGCAAGGAGTTCTCAGCGTGCGTGGGTTATCTGGATGGCCACTCTTCTAAAGTCGAGAACGTCAGGCACCCCGCACACGACTCTCACAATCATATGACGCAAATCCTACACCTATTCAATCAGTACAAAGGAGTGGTGGTATTAGCAAGGTGTTCTCAGTATATGAATGGTTACTCTTCTAATGTCGAGTGTTGGAACGTCAGACACCCCGCCGCACACGACTCTCACATATGACGCAACTCTTACACCTATTCAATCTGTATAAAAGAGGGATGGTATTAGCAAGGTGTTCTCAGTATATGAATGGTTACTCTTCTAATGTCGAGTGTTGGAACGTCAGACACCCCGCCGCACACGACTGCTTGGCGAGGACTTCAGTGTGTCTTGGGTGAGGTAAGCTGCCTTTTGTTGCCTCTACAATGGACGGGGCGGCAGGTGGCGAGGTGCACAGGAGGAGGGAGGGAAAGAGGGAGGGAGGGAGCAGGTGTCAGGCGAAGAAGAGGAAAGGGGAGGAGGGCACTTAACCAAAACATATCTCAATAAATAAATGAATGTTTGAAAATAAAATCACGAGAATAATGATACGAAAGATTGATAATAATTGAGCGTGAGAATATATATTGCAATACTCGTGGTGGTGGTGGTGGTGGTGGTGGTGATGCTTTACGAACTGACTAAAAGGTGTCTTGAAGGTGGAAATGTTCTGATGATAGAGATGATAATAGTGGTGGTGGTGATGAAGGTGATGGTGATGGTGATGATCGTGGTGGTGGTGGTAGTGGGGGAGGAGGCGGGCTTGGCGTCGCCTTGGCTGGCATAAGAGGAGGCAGGGCAAGGCTCCCGCCCATCTAGTATTCATTCGCTGAGGGAGTCAGGGACGAGCATTAAGGGTTTGGATTCCCCGGCCCGCGCTCCGCCCCGCCCCGCCCCGCCCCAACCTTCGCTAAGCCTCACACCAACACACACACACACACACACACACACACACACACACACATATACGGACCCCTCCCCCTTCTCTCTCTCCTTCAGTGCCAATAACTTCTTCACCTCATAAAAAATATTAATAAAAAATAAACAGAAAGATATACGTATGGAAACCCATGAAAGATGTTACAGTAGAAGTAGTAATAGCAATAGTAGTAGTAGTAGTAGTAGTAGTAGTAGTAGTAGTAGTAGTAGTAGTATAGTAGTAGTAGTAGTAGTAGTAGTAGTAGTAGTAGTAGTAGTAGTAGTAGTAGTAGTAGTAGTAGTAGTAGTAGTAGTAGTAGTAGTAGTAGTAGTAGTAGTAGTAGTAGTAGTAGTAGTAGTAGTAGTAGTAGTAGTAGTAGTAATAGTAGTAGTAGTAGTAATAGTAGTAGTAGTAATAACAGTAGCAGTAATAGACGGCCCTCAATCTTGTTCAGTTTCCGCCGGGTACTGATAAGCCGTTTTTCTCCCATGCCTGGTTCTATTCTCATGTTATCACCAAAAACGTTTCACCCTTACTGAGAGACGGCACGTACACTTACATGGCTACAGACACGACCTTCAGACAGTCACTATTCTCAGACTCTTCCGACTCTTACATCAACAATTTCCAAAGCCCAAAAATTAGACTAATCGCGTACATTTGATGGTTTATTTTACGTTCATGGTACAGAGGCTTTGTCACACTACCACCAGGGTCATAAAACTACTCATGGAAACGCCCACCTCAACTCCTGCGAATGCCCTTGCAAATGTGTGTGTGTTTGGGCGTCGAAATGTTTAGGAAATGGCAGCCAACGTGAATGACCTAT
Organism: Eriocheir sinensis; assembly: GCF_024679095.1. NCBI lineage: Eukaryota > Metazoa > Arthropoda > Malacostraca > Decapoda > Varunidae > Eriocheir > Eriocheir sinensis. Next base: position 17,501,524 of record NC_066544.1, read on the forward strand.
CGCTGAAAACAACTTACCAAAGCATGAAAAAATCGTGACACTCAGTATTATTATCATTACAATCATTACTCTTATTCTTTTTATTACTATTGCCATCAGTATTATTTCTATGAGCCAGGTCCCCATGCAGCCGAGGCGCGGAGGGTGTCGGCACGGGGCGGGGCGGGGCGAGGCGAGGAGCGGGGAGAGTGAATGTTGATGGCAAGGACGCTCCGCTGCGCCTCAAAGGTCCTGCCTGATAGCTTATGTATCAGATATGGAGGAGGTTGGCGCTGCATGGGACCTCCACTGTCACCACCACCGCCGCCGCCGTCAAGAAGGCAGGCAGGGAAGAGGTGTGTGTGTGTGTGGGTCATCGGTGGGGATAGGTATACATGAACCATTATCGTTATTATTATTACTGTTATCGTCATTATTATCATCATTAATTAGTGGTGGACCGTAGTTGTGGATATATGAAATGCCTTTCCTAATGTTCTCTATATGTCTCTTTGTTTGAGGTGTTAGTGTAGCTATTTCATCCTACTCCGGCAAAGGTTCTGATTATATCTCTCCACCTGGTCATCTGCATGTCTCTCTCTGACGTTAATGTACTTTATCCTACTCTGACGAAAGTTCTAATTCCATCTCTCCCTCTGTTTCTCTGTCTGATGTTAATGTACTCTATCCTGCTTCGGTAAAAGGGTCTATCTTTCCCCCTGGTTCTCTATATGATGTTAGTCCACTCTTTTCTACTCCGGCAAATGTTCTATCTCTCCTCCTGGTTCTCTTTCTGATGTTAGTGTACTCTATCCTACTCCGGCAAAGGCTCTAATTCTATCTCTCCACCTGATTCTCTGTCTTGTGTTAGCGTGATTCATCCTTCTCCGACAAAGGTTCGGATTTTATCTCCCCACCTGGTTCTATGCTACTACTACTACTATTACTACTACTACTACTACTACTACTACTACTACTACTTGTACTACTGCTACTATTACTACCATTAATGCTACTACTACCGCCGCCACTGCTGCTACTACTGCAATAATACATCGAGACTCAGCCAGCACCGTCGCAGGAGAGGCCGAGACGTCCTGAGGCTGTGAGGGGCGCCTGAAGGCCTCCACGTGACACAGCGCCCCCTGCCCCCTCAACCCCGCCCCGCCAGCCCGGGGAGTGTATACTGGCACCATTACCAGCCACACCTGCCCCGCGCCTGGAGGGACGGCTGATGTGAACACACCAATTACCCGGGCCACACCTGTGATCTACGACAGCCTCTGGGTCACTCCTGGGCGACACACAACAGTCGGGGGCCACACCTGCACCCCCCCCCCCCCCCCTGCAGTGAGGCAAGAAGTGGTGTCAGAGCCCTTACAGCCTTGGGGCCTGGGGGGAGCCTGGGTCACGACGCCACCTAACCCTTGGGGAGCTGCACAAGGCCACATACAGGTAGCCGCCGCTCCCGCTCCCGCTGCTGCTGTATGTGCCGCCACCTGGGCGTCGCGGGCCCGAGTATCGATCAGCGAGACGGCCGCTGGGGCGACCCGAAACAGCGGGGAGGGAAGCCGAGGGGAGTAAAGGGGAAGGGGAAGGGGGCAGAGACAGCCGGGCCCGACGCCCCCACACGACCAAGACTTGACGCCACCACCACCAATGCTACCACAACCCTCACAGCTACCACCACCCTCCCCTACCCCCCCCCATTACTACCACCACCACTACCACTACCACTACCACCACCGCTACCATGCACCACAACCACCCCCACCACCACTATTATCACCACCCCTACCACCACCACTACTACTATTACGACCCCTACCCCCCACCACGACCACTACGAAAACAAGTCACTCAAAACACACACACACACACACACACACACACACACACACACACACACACTTAGTTTCACAAGTGTAATGTTCATTATTATTATTATTATTATTATTATTATTATTATTATTATTATTATTATTATTATTATTATTATTATTATTATTATTATTATTATTATAATTGATATTGTTATTGTTATTCTCAGCAACATATTATTATAATTATTCTTATTGTTCTATACGTTAGTTCATAATATATTAGGTACCAATTTTGTGCCAATGTAAACATTAAATAAAATAATATAATTCCATGTCTGTCGGGAAGCTTCGGCTTGACAGGCTGTGCCATTGCCATGTTTTATGTTATATTTATATATAACAATATTCTTATATTTTAAAGGCAATAAAAATTTACTTACTTACTTACTTACTTACACACTGTATGAATATTTTGGGTACACACGTGACTAGGGACAAAGGGAGTCAAAAGTGACGAAAAGGAACAGATATATGACACTCTGGATGGACTTGAAAGGACATGGAAAAGGAGGATTCTGTCCGTCCGTCTGTCGCACTCTCTCAACTTGTCTGTGTCGTTCTGAACACACACACACACACACACACACACACACACACACACACACACACACACACACACACACACACACACACAGCATCCAAGCCTATCATCTCGACAGTCCATTTACGCGCCCAGGCTCTTCTCGACGTCAACACCCATTAATACAGTGTGTGAGGAAGGTCTAAGACACAGAAGACTGAGAAAACACAAAGAAATAGCCCGTACAACCTCGCGCCCGGTCGTCTCTCTCGCTTTTATCGTAGTCCCCGCTGCCAAAGACAGTGTTGTAGTAACACGCGGCCAGGTAGCCCGCCGGTAGCCCAGCACGAATGTCGCGTTAAAGTTCAGTGTACTACGGTGTAACACTTGCAGGATTAGACGGTTTTGTGTCTCGTATGAAAATCCACAACCCAGGATCTCCGTACACGTCCGTCAGAGCCCCGTCCAGTGATAGCCCAAAGCGGCGCGGAAAACCGCGGCGCTTTACTGCCTCCCAGAAATTACTGAGTAATCTTCCTCCTCTTCCCCTTGTGTCCGGTTTGTGGCCGTATCTTCTTCCTCCTCTTCGGAAGGTCGAGGGAGGCCCAGCTCCTCAACAGCACCGCAAACCTGGCGGTGTTAAACAACAATGCCGCATCTCTGTGTTCAGCTGCTATCAGGGAATTTGTCGGCTCTCAGACTTCTTATCTGACCAGAGTTCTTGATGTGTCTCCTCATTGTTTACCTTGTTATGGTATTCCCGGAGTGTTTTGACCCCTATTTCAGCTTCCACGAGCACCTAGGAGGCTAGTTACGTGTCCTCACAACAACGCCAGGAACAAATATTTTTGACGCGCTGAAGTTTGGCGAAAGGTTTCGTTCACGTCACTCAGCCCTTGGGAGACGATGTCACACAGCGACTCTCACTCAAATAACTGCTTATATTCCGAATAACAGGCGTATTTCATGCAAAAGGAAGCCCTAGTAGTATTGTGGGGATACTTTAACACACGTAAGGCAGGATGGCAAACCTTGATAGAGCCGTGAGGGATAGAGCAGAAATCAGAGTGTTGGGGTGGCAGCCAGCGAGCACCCACACGGGGCCGCCCCCACACGGGCAGCTGAATGTGCTCCCTCGTCTTTCCCTCCCAAGTATACACGACACGAGGCCTTGCCGAGGGCCGGGGGGCACGACGGAGGAAAGACAGCACATGACCATTCTTTCTGTCTTCCCACTCCCTCCCACT